>NC_052069.1:96306939-96606939 GCF_015852505.1 Tachyglossus aculeatus
GTGGGGAAGGCAGATGTAAAAATATTTGTAAATCAGATAATAATAATAGCTATAATAGTAGTATTTATTTCTTAAGTACTTACTATGTGTCAGGCACTGTTCTAAGTGAAGGGGTAGATACAAGCTAATTGGGTTAGACACAGTCCCTGTCCCATGTGGGGTTCATAATCTTAATCTCCATTTTATTTTACAGTTGAAGTAAATGAGGCCCAGAGAAGTAAGGGACTTACCGAAGGTCAAACAGCAGACAAGTGGCAGAGCCATGGATAAGAATCCGTAACCTTCTGACTCCCAAGCCTGTGCTGTATCCACTATATTCATTCATTCATTCAATCATATTTATTGAGCACTTACTGTGTGGAGAGCACTGTACTAAGTGCTTGGGAAGTACAAGTTGATCATGCTGCTTCTCTAATAAGAACAGTGATTGTGCAGTTGATCACACAGACATACCCGAATGCTGAGGGAAGATATACATGGATAAATTTGCAAGTGTTTAAAGTGGCTGACGTGACTTGAATTTGGGAAATTAACTGGGGAAGACTCTAGGAGGGCTTTGAAGTTAGAGAGAGCTGTGGCCTGTTGGGTAGGGCAGGGAGGGAACTCCAGGTGAGAGAGGAGATAAGGCCGGAGAGTAGGCAGCAAGTTACAGCTAGAAGACTGGCTTGCAAGGAATGAAGAAAGGGAGCTGGAGAGTGACAGATGAAGAGTCCTGATATGTAAGATGGGGAAACTTGGTGGAGAGCCTTGAAGCCCATCGGGGGAGTTTTTCTTGACGAGGAAGGAAATGGAAACTACTGAAGGGATTTGAGCAGAGGGGAATGTGAGATAAGTGACTCTCCGAGAAGATGATCAGTACAGCAGTTGCATAGTATTCGATGGGAGGGTGAGGACAGGCTGCAGACTGGAAGACCAGCCTGAAGAAGCAGAGTGGTCTTGTGGAAAGAGCCCCAGCCTGGGAGCCAGAGGACCTGGGTTCTAATCCTGACTCTGCCACTTGTCTGCTGTGTGACCTAGGGTGAGTCACTTCACTTCTCTGGGCCTCAGTTACCTCATCTGTAAAATGGGGATTAAGAATCTGAGATCCATGTGGCACACAGATTGTGTCCGACCTGCTGAAAAGGAGTTCGGGGTTGGGGGGAAATCAAGAGACTAGCAGAGTTTAAGATAGGCTGGGCAGGGCAGGATGGGAGAGTTTAAAGGTGTGGATACATCATTCATTCATTTAATCGTACGTATTGAGCACTTACTGTGCACAAAGCACTGAACTAAGCGCTTGGGATAGTACAACAGACATTCCTGCCCACAGTGAACTCAGTCTAGAGAGGGAGGCAGACATTAATATAAATAAATAATAAATATACCATTCCTCTACACGTCTTCAAGAAAATGCTAGAAAAGGGAGAAGGAATAGGCTACAAACAACAATGAAAAAAAACCCAGAAATTGTCCTTCCTCCTGCCCCAGTCAATCCATGATGTGGTAGAGTGTAATGTTCATGTGTCATTCTCATCAGCCACCCCTCAGAGGAATGGATGAAGTCTTATTTTCAGTGCTGCCATGATGCCCCCATCCCAACACACACACACACACACACACACACACACACACACTACTGCCTTTGTATGTGTGTGTCTATGCATATACACAGAGTGTAAGCTTCTTGAGGGCAGTGATTTCTGTCGATTCTACTGTTCTTTCCCATGTGCTTAGTACAGTACTTGGCACAAAATAAATATCATCGATTGATAGATGAATTTATACAATCATAAAATTTACTAAGCACTTACTATATGCTGGACCTCAGACCAAATGGGGAATAAAAATTACATATATATATATATATATATATATGACCCATGCAAAATGTTACCTGCTTGGTTCTCACTGAAGGAAAAAAACATTAAACAGCCACTGTAAAGTGAAATCCAGTGTTGTCTGGTGGTTAGAGCATGGGCTGGGGAGTAAGAAGGACCTGGGTATTAATACCAGCTCCGCCACCTGTCTGCTGTGTGACCTTGGGCAAGTCACTTAGACTCATGGCTCACTGGAAAGAGCATGGGCTTTGGAGTCAGAGGTCATGGGTTCAAATCCCAGCTCCATCAATTGTCAGCTGTGTGACTTTGGGCAAGTCACTTAACTTCTCTGTGCCTCAGTTACTTCATCTGTAAAATGGGGATTAAGACTGTGAGCCCCACGTGGGACAACCTGATCATCTTGTAACCTCCCCAGCGCTTAGAACATTGCTTTGCACATAGTAAGTGCTTAATAAATGCCATTATCATTATTATTATTATTACTTAACTTTACTGTGCCTCAGATCCCTCATCTGTAAAATGGGGATTAAGACTGTGAACCCCATGTGGGACATGGACTGTGTCCAGTTTATATCTACCCCACTTAGTACAGTGTCTGGCACATAATAAGCACTTAAATACCATAAAAAATTCCTATATCTAAAAAATGTTATTTCAATGGTCAAGGTAAACGTATTCTGTGTGGTACCACTAGATGGTGCATGCGTTATGCATTTGTGGATTGAATGATTCCTAAATCTCCAATACAGAAATGCAACTTTTCAAGAAGGAAGAAATGTCACTGTTCACATTAAAGACTTCCACAATTCATAAAAATTAGTCTCCTAGCTTTTCCTTTACCTTCCAAGTGAAACTGAATTTAACTTATTCAGATAATTTAGAAACTGTTGGAATGGCTTCTAGCTAATAGTCAAAAATTGTACATCTTTGTGTCTGTTCTGCTTGGAAGCACTATCATTTCATTGACAGCTACAGACATCAGACAAATGTATTCAGAATGAGCTCCAAATAAGTAATTCTTCAATGCTGTTCCTTTATGTAGTTTGCCAGGCACTCCGAACCTACAGTAATTCTTACTCATTTTTTCTATTTGTCCGTGAAAAAGCTGCCCTTGGGAAATCAGCCATGTATACATTTTTCAATCCGTCATCTGACCAGCCACTAATACAGCATAACCCTCTGAAATTCAAGATCAGGAAGTGATTGTTAAGAGACCTGCAACCCCAGGAGATTTTTCGGTACCCGGGAGAACTAGGAGAAAATGGAATTCAGTCAATAAACGACTCTGACTTGGATGAAAATCCTTCAGCCCCCTGTTTCCTGGAAAGTGGAAGTCTGACTTCTGTGTGTTTGCAGAAGAAGGAAAGAAGCCCCATGACTCTTGTTTGATGTTGGCACAGAGTGCCAACTCCCTTCAAAGCCCTACTGAGAGCTTACCTCCTCCAGGAGGCCTTCCCAGACTGAGCCCCCTCCTTCCACTCCCCCTACTCCCCCTCCCCATCCCCCTCACCTTACTTCCTTCCCCTTCCCACAGCACCTGTATATATGTATATATGTTTGTACATATTTATTACTCTATTTATTTTACTTGTACATATTTACTATTCTATGTATTTTATTTGGTTTATATGTTTTGTTTTGTTGTCTGTCTCCCCCTTCTAGACTGTGAGCCCGCTGTTGGGTAGGGATTGTCTCTATATGTTGCAAACTTGTACTTCCCAAGTGCTTAGTACAGTGCTCTGTATACAGTAAGCACTCAATAAATATGATTGATTGATTCCAAAGTTAAATTTATGATCCAGAAAAAAAAATATGAAAATGCAATCATGAATTAGCTCACCAAACTGTTTCTAATAATAATGATAATTGTATTTTTTCTTAAGCACTTACTATGTGCCAAGGGTTGGGGTAGGTATAATACAATTAGATCATATACGGTCCTCATCCCACACAGGGCTCACAGTTGGAAGTGGAGGGAGAACAGGTATTTAATCTCCATTTTACAGATGAGGAAACTGAGGCATAAGAGAAGTGAATTGGCTTGACCAAGGTCACACAGCAGGCATATGGCGTAGCCAGGATTAGGACCCAGTACTCTGGATGCCCAGTCCTGTGCTTTTTCACTAGACCATGCTATCTCTAAATAAAATAAATTGGGGTCTTAACCCTTTGGTACTGTCCCCAGGGACCCTTTGCAGGTGATAATAATTAATAATAATTGTGGTATTTGTTAAGCACTTACTATGTGCAAAGCACTGTACTAAGCACTGGAGTAGGTACAAGCTAATCTGGTTGGACACAGTCCCTGTCCCACATGGGGCTCACAGTCTTAATCCCCATTTTACAGATGAAGTAACTGAAGCACAGAGAAGTGAAGTGACTTGCTCAAGGTTACCCAGCAGGCAAGTGGCAAGAGCCAGGATTAGAACCCAGGTCCTTCTGATTGCTAGGCCCATGCTCCATCTACTAGGCCACACTGCTTCCCTAGGACCATCTCAACATGAAAAGGGCCAGGCAAGCAGCATTCTGCCCATGGCAACTCCGCTTCCTGGAGAGGGTGGCCTGGTTGTTTGGCTGGCTCCTCTTTTCCTCTCATCCTTCCTTCCTTTTTTTCCTCCTGCGTAAGGTTCCTGAGGACAGGAAACATGTGTCTTACTTTAACTATACTTTCCCAAGAGCTTAGTTCAGTGTTTTGCACTCGGTAGGCACTCAATAAATACGTCAGGCGAAGGAAACCAGCAATCCTGCTTTAGGAAGGACTACCGTGTTTCTGGTATTCCATTCAAGCCACAGCTGTGGCATAGGACAGACCCACTGCAGCCCTGCCTGCATCCAGGAGAGGAGTTGGGGCCAAGTGGCTGGGCAGTGATGACAGCCGGGAGGCAGCAGCAATAGCAACAGGGAAGAACGGGAGTGGAGGAAGGGCTGCCATTGGCTAATTCTTCTTTTCTTTTTTAATGGCAGTGACACTGACACCCTCCATTGCTGCTGCTGTTGACCTGATCCATGCTGGGCTGTTCCTGAGTAGTTCTGTATGGCCACAGTGACATATTTCTGGCTGGCCTAGCTCAGGAAGGTCAGTGTAATTGGGGCAGTCACTTCAACTCTGCTCACCATAAGCACTCGGGGCAGTCACTTCAACTCTGCTCACCATAAGCACTCAATCAATACAACTGTCTGACTGAATCTACTGCCACTTGTTGCTTCAGCTTCTATCATCACCTGCATTAGCAGCAGTGGATCGATGATGGTGACAGTGGTTGGGTAGTTTGGCCCTTTTTGCCTCTTCCCATATTACTTTTTCTTCCTTTTCTTTCTCTCTCTCTCTCCTCTACTCCCCTCCCCTCCCCTCCGCCAAATTTTCTGTCAAACTCAGTCTTTTTTTTGTCTCCCTTTGCTGCTCCTCTCCTCTTTTTGACCATGCTTTCTGGAGGCCTCAGCCCTTTCTTGCCTAGGATGACTAAAACCTGGCCCCCTAAACTCAGTCCTATCTCTGCCATCATTGCCACTCAACAGCCCTGCTCCTTGGGGAGGGAAAACCTACTCTATTCCTCTCTCTCTCTGGCCTCTTCCTGCCATTGGTGGCACACACCCCTCTTCCTGGATAACCTCCTCTCTCCCACTTAACCATGGCCTTTCCTGATGTGGCTCTGGATGTGGGCTCTAAGTGATGGTTTGTGGGATGGGCCAAATATGGGTGAATCTGAATGACTGAGAATGGGGGCTACCACATATCACTTGGAAAAGCTGGTCAATTCCAATATAATGTTTAATTCTAAATTCCTCCATGTAGCACTGGCATAGCACTGTACCCATCTGCCAGATGTATGAAACAAGAAGGTCTAAACTGGAGCCAGAATATTTTTATTCATCCCTTTTCCCAAGCTGTTATGTTCCTATTCGTGACTCAAAATCCCTCATATCTCTTATGCCTCTTCTCTTTCCCCCCACCCTGTTCAGAGACAGTCTCATCAGCCTTTTCCAAGACAGCAATATGGTTCTGAGGAAATGCGGCAGTGAGATCTCTGGAAACTTGTATTCTTCCCCTCCAACCAGGATGCTGAATCTATCTCGGCATCAATGCCAACTCTCTCTGCCTCTAAATCCAAACTCTTTTCTTCAGAAAGCATGGTGACATGGCAACCTAGTGGACTACAAACTCTTTTCTTCTTCTTCTCCTTCTTCCTTTTATGGTATTTGTTAGGCCCTTACTATGTCCCAGTGCTGTACTAAGTGCTGGGGTAGGTACAAGCTAATCAGGTTGGATCCAAGCCATGTCCCACATGGATCTCATGGTATTAATCCTTATTTTATAGAGGAGGTAACTGAGGCACACAGAAGGTAAGTGATTTGACAGTGATCACACAGCAGACAAGTGGAAAAGCTGGGACTAGAACCCAGTACTTAGTACAGTGCTTGGCACATAGTAAAGTACTTAAATACCATTAAAAAAAAGACTCCTTGGCATACTTTTCTGGCTACAGGAGCTATCTGGGAGTAGGGGGAGGGAATGTGGGGTGACGTATAAACACTTCAGGGGCTGTGCAGTGCTTGTTATGTTGTTGAGACATTGAGTTACCTCATCATTTAGCTTACTCAAAAAGCTGATCCTTGAGCTTGCCATTCTTTACAGGGGGCAGCATAATGGGAGTTAGTTTAGGGAAAGTACTCACAGCGTGTTTACTATCAGAGAATTTTCTAAGGGGTGTTTGCTAACAGGGTGTTTGCTAACAGGATATTTGCTCTTTGAAAATTCTACCCATAGAATGTACTGCCACCAAGACAGACATATATACAGGTGCTGTGGGGAGGGGAAGGAGGTAGGGTGGGGGGGGATGGGGAGGGGGAGGACGGGGAAAGGAAGGAGGGGGTTCAGTCTGGGAAGGCCTCCTGGAGGAGGTGAGCTCTCAGTATGGCTTTGAAGGGAGGAAGAGAGCTACCTTGGCGGATGTCCGGAGGGAGGACATTCCAGGCCATGGGGAGGACGTGGGCTGGGGGTTGATGGTGGGACAGGCGAGAACGAGGCACAGTGAGGAGGTTAGTGGCCAAGGAATGGAGGGTGCGGGCTGGGCTGTAGAAGGAAAGAAGGGAGGTGAGGTAGGAGGGGGCGAGGTGATGGAGAGCCTTGAAGCCAAGAGTGAGGAGTTTTTACCTGATGTGTAGATTGATTGGTAGCCACTGGAGATTTTTGAGGAGGGAGTAACATGCCCAGAGCGTTTCTGCACAAAGATGATCCGGGCAGCAGCATGAAGTATAGACTGAAGTGGCGGGAGACAGGAGGATGGGAGATCAGAGAGAAGGCTGGCAGTAATCCAGGATGAGAGATTGAACCAGAAGGATGGACCCTTTACTTTGTGGTGGAAAGTGTGGGAAGAGAGGGACAATGTTTGCAATGTGAGAAGGGAGAGGGCGGTGGGGGCGGAAGGGGAAGGAAGCAGCCATCTTTCCTCCACTTCCCCTGCTGCTCTTCCCATCAGGAGCCCAGAGGAAATCATTTCCCTTCCCCCAGTAGACTGAGTCCTGACCCAAAAAGCAGACCTAAAAATATATTGAGTGTCTTGGGCAACTTGATCAATCAACCAAGCGTTTAGTACACTTCTTTGCATACAATAAGCACTCAATAAATGCAATTGAATGAATGAATGAATCAATCAAGTAGTGGTATTTATTGAACACCTGTTTTGTGGAGAGCATGGTACTAAGGGCTTGGGAAAGTACAATTGGCAGACATGATTTCTACTCACAAGGAGTTTACAGTCCTCAGGAGGAACTCACAGGCTTTTGTTTTGGTTTTTATCGTATTTAAGCACTTATGTGTCAAACACTGTTCTAAGCATTGGAACATGTACAGGTTAATTAGGTCAGACTCAGTATCTGTCCTAAGTGGGGCTCACCATCTAAGTAGGAGGGAGAACAGGCATTAATTTCCATTTTACAGTTGAGGAAATTGAGGGACAGAGAAGTTAAGTGACTTGCCCAAGGTGACACAACAAGCATTTGGTAAAGCCAAGATTAGTACACAGATCCCCTGACTCTCAGGCCTGTGATTTTTCCATTAGGCCATGTTGCTTCTCACAGTCTACCACCTACTTGATCTCTGATCACAAGAAGCTTACCTTCTAAAGAAGGAGCTCACAGTCTTCTTGAGTGTACTGTTTCCCCAGCAGAGCTTCCTAATCTCCACACCCTGTCACCCTCACAAAATTTGGTGACCCTTTTTAATAGATCTCTAATCCCTCAAAAAGGTTTTACTGCCCAAATTATCTGCTGAATTGGAAAATGTGTCTTTCCAATGCCTGGAGCATTCAAGAGCATTCAGGAACGCTGCTGCTCCTCAAGTTGTTATAGAAATGCTTTAAAATGCTTTTATAGGCCTCCTGGTTGGGGACATCTCAAAAGGAAATCTAATTTTGTTTCAGAGTAGGGATTCACTTTACATTTATTCCCCCCCCCCCCCCCAGTCTTTCCCCTTCTTTGACACCTTATAACAATTTTCTGCCGCAATTAATGTAGTGCTTGTTCTTAGAGGGCCACAGAGGTTGGGACTCTGCAGGCAATCCTGACCCAATATTTCTTGCTCTCAATCTGTTCCTGACTACAGGTCTCAGGGTCTGAGTATGACAACTTCCAGAGGACACTGCCTCACATGTACCTTTGTCCCATGGACTCCTGGGAATTATAGTTACAATGGCTCGGGTAACAACTGCACATTGAGAAGCAACATTGCCTAGTGGATAGTGCATAGGTGTAGGAGTCAGGAGGACCTGGGTTCTAATCCCTGCTCTGTCACTCTTCTGCTATGAGACCATGGGCAAGTCTTTTCAGTCATTCATTCAATCGTATTTATTGAGCACTTACTGTGTGCAGAGCACTGTACTAAGCATTTCGAAAGTACAGTACAACAATAGAGATAATTCCGCCCACAACACTTCATTTCTCTGTGCCTTTTACCTCATCTGTAAAATGGGGATTAAAACTGTGAGCCTCACATAGGACATAGTCTGTTTCCAACCCAATTAGCTTGCATTTGCCCCAATATTTAGTACTGTCCCCGGAACCTAGTAAACACTTAACAAATACCATTAAAAAAAATCAGAGTCCCTGTCCCACATATGACTCACATCTAAGTGTGAGGGTGAACAGGCATATAATCTGCATTTTATAAACTGAGGCACAGAGAAGCTACTTGCACAAGGTCACATAGTAAGCAAATAGTGGAGTCAGAATTAGAACCCAGATCTCCTGATTCCCAGTATTGTGCTTTTTCCACCAAGCCACTCTCTCCCACACTATTCCCCAGTTTGCATTCTATAGCCCTCCCAAATGAACCTTCTCACTCACAGTCACCTCTCCCATCTTTTGTCTCTTGCTTCTTCCCTGCCACCAGCCTGTTTCTGGAACCTCTTTCCTCTTTAAATCCACTCTCTTTGAAGTCCTTTTGAATCCCATCTCCTCCAATAGGCATTTCCAATGAATTTCCTTCTCCTCAGATCATGTCCACCAAATTTTGCCTCAGCATTTATTATAAACATTCCCACCAGCACTAAGGGGGGTGGTGAGAGGATCTGATCTATCCCACCTGGATTACTGCAACAGCCTCCTTGCTGACCACCCAGCCTCCTGTCTCTCCCCACTCCAATCAATACTTCGCTTTGCTGCCTGGTTCATTTTTCTACAAAAACATTCAGGACATGTCACTCCCCTCTTCAAAAAACTCCAGTGTTTGCCCATCCACTGCCATATCAAGCAAAAACTCCTCACCTTTGGCTTTAAAGCATCACCTTGCCCCCTCCAACTCACCTCGCTTCTCTCCTTCTACAATCCAAGGCCACACACTTTGCTCCTCTAGTGCTAACCTTCTCACTGCGTCTGAATCTCACCTCTCACTGCCATCCCCTAGCCCAAATCCTGCCTCTGGCCTGGAACGCCCTCCCTCTTCAAATCCAACAGACAATTAATCCCCTCCCTTTCAAACCCTTATTGAAGGCACATTTCCTCCAAGAGGCCTTCCCAAACTAAGCCCCACTTTTCCTCAATTCCCACTCCCTTCTCATCACCCTGACTTGCTCCCCTTTCTCTTTCTCCCTACCAGCGCCACAGCACTTGTGTACATGTATGTAATTTTATTTATTTGTACTGATGTCTGTCTACCCCCCTCTAGACTGTAAGCTCATTGTGGGCAGGAAATGTCACTGTTTATTGTTGTGCTGTACTTTCCCAAGCACTTAGTATAGTGCTCTGCACACAGTAAGTGTTCAATACAGTTGAATGAATTAATGAATGAATGAATGGGAGAAGAAAATTCATTGAGATATCCCTCCCTGACCATGAGGATAGTTGTCAAGGATGATACCCATCACATCGTTTTTTTCAAGGATCCCATTTCAATTGTCAGAGATGACCCTGGGCTAGATGGACCAACTGATCTGTCCTAGTAGGGAATTGCCTTTAGTTATACATTCTAATAATGTTTATTAAGAACTAGAGAAGCAGCGTGGCTCTATGAAAAGAGTCTGGGCTTGGGAGTCAGAGGTCATGGGTTCGAATGCCGGCTCCACCACATGTCTGCTGGGTGACTTTGGGCAAGTCACTTCATTTCTCTGTGCCTCAGTTCCCTCATCTGTAAAATGGGGATTGACTGTGAGCCCCACATGGGACAACCTGATCACCTTGTATCCTTCCCAGCACTTAGAACAGTGCTTTGCACATAGTAAGCACTTAAATACCATTATTATTATTATTTGAACAAGGTCCTAGTTTCAATGATTAAAAATCTTGCATTTAATCTTTGACACTATCAGTTTATTTTTCTCCATGCTGATGAATCAATAGCTAGCTCCCCCATAAGCAGTTTGAAACAAGGTTTATAACAGATAACAGGTAAATGAGTTTGTTAAAACATCTGCAATTACAATAAAACACAACTGAGAATGGAGCAGTGTTGAAAGCTATCATATGTACCTCCAAAAGTTGTTAAGTTGCTCAGGTCTTTTCCTTCCAGTGCACTGCCAGAATGTCCTGGGCTTTATTTCTCTTTCTCTGTACCTCCTCTTATGGAAATTTTGTCTACCAACTACCAGATATTCTGTTCTGTTCTCCCTCGTACATAGACTAGGCCTCATGTGGGAAAGGGATTATGTCCAATCTGATTATCTTGTATCTACCCCAGTGTTTAGTTCAGCGCTTGGCATATAGTAAGCACTTAAATACCATTATCATTATTGTAGTGTATTCTCCCCAGCACTCTGACCCCAGTAAAGAGTCATTAAATGCCACTGATTGATATCACTGATTGAAATCAAGGCCAGGTGACCTGTGCACATTTTGAATTGAGAATAAAAACAGAGCTATGTCTATATATGAAAGGACTGAAGCTAAAGAGGTATTTTTTATTTGCAACACTATATGAAAAGTGAAGTAGTGAGGGGTAGGTTGGGTATGGGAAATCTGGTGGATTTCCTTAGGAAAACCAGGCTTCTGGAATCAGTGCCATGAGTTGCATTACCAACCGTTATATTGTACTCTCCCAAACTTTCAGTATAATGCTCTGCACACAGTATGTGCTCTATAAATACGATTGATTGATTGATTGATTGCTATCCCTTTCTGGAGGACCTAGGAAAAGACTCTTTGCCGTAGACAAGGGCATAGGCCAGCATTGCTGTGCAAAAATTTCTCAAACATGAGATCTCAGAAGAGCCAATTGACCTATGTATTGCTCACAAACGGTAAGTGAGCCTCAGGGGTGAAATCAGCACAAACAGGCATATACAGCTTTCTGTCTAGTTATGGATAAAATCAGCTGTTTAATATGTAAACAGGAATCTCCTCCCCAGTGTTCTAGGAAACTGAGCAAATTAAAATACTATTCAAATAAGAAAATTCAATTACTTATCCTGATCTAGGAAACTACTTTCTTCCTTGTTCTGCTCACAATAAACTGTAAATAATTTTTGAATGCTTCCCCCTTTAGACTGTAGGCTTCTTGAAGGCAGTAGTTGATATCTTGTTTCCATTATATTTTCCCCAAATCTTAGTACATTGCTTTGCATATAGCTTGCCTTCAACACTCAATCCATAACCTTTACTGAACCTTTGTTGAGCTGTTCATGCAGAAAATAACATGTAATTAATAGGAAGCAGCATGGTATAGTGGATAGAGCCTGGGCTTGCAAGTCAGAAGGTCATAGGTTCTAATCCTGGCTCTGCCACTTGTCTGCTGTGTGACCTTAGGCAAGTCACCTCACTTCTCTGGGCCTCAGTGCCCTTATCTGTAAAATAGGGATTGAGAATGTGAGCCCTATGTGGAACAGGGGACTGTGTCCAATCTGATTTGCTTGTATCCACCCCAGTGCTTAGTACAGTGCCTGGCACATAGTAAGTGCTTAACAAATACCATGATTATTATTAAGTGCTTAGTACTGTGCTCTGCACACAGTAAACACTCAATAAATATGATGGAATGAATGATATAGCATGTAGTACCACAAAAATATGCAAAAGAATAAGATGACAGGGATTTTCATTTTCACTGTTAGCTCATATTGAAACCACAATAATGTTAAATTGCTTAGATGAAATGTGTGTACCAATTGAACTGATTTAATCCAAATTCCAAATGACACTCTCACAGGCCTACAGTAATCTGAGCAATTAATTTGATGGACTGGTACAAGGTACAATTTAGATGTCTCTGTATGGGAAAATGTTGTGAGCTTGGACCCAAATCATGAAATATTACTTAATATTATTTAATAAAATTACACACTAGGGTCAAGGATTTGGGGGAACTGCACTGGACTTGTGTGGAACATGGAAGATATCAAGTCTTGCTACCTGTGGGAGGGGCTTTTATATGGTCAGAATAACAATGAGAAAGCCAAAATGAGGACAAACATTTTAATTTGGGGATGCGAGGCTCATCAGTTATTCATTCACACAACTGAATCCTAACCAGATTTTGTGTGTCACACTGACCAGTATTAGATGTTCAATACCATCTTAATTGAAAATGTATCTTTTCTTTCTTTCATTCCCAAGACAAGATGTTCTGTGCAAGGCATGAAAATAATAGTAATAAATAATGATGGCATTTATTAAGCACTCACTATGTGCAAAGCACTGTTCTAAGCACTGGGGAGGTTACAAAGTGATCAGGTTGTCCCACGGTGGGGTTCACAGTCTTAATCCTCATTTTATTTGCAACACTATATACATAGTACTATATGCACTATATGCATATTTCATGCTGCTGCCCGGATTATCTTTGTCCAGAAACGCTCTGGGCATATTACTCCCCTCCTCAAAAATCTCCAGTGGCTACCAATCAATCTGCGCATCAGGCAGAAACTCCTCACCCTCAGCTTCAAGGCTCTCCATCACCTCGCCCCCTCCTACCTCACCTCCCTTCGCTCCTTCTACAGCCCAGCCCGCACCCTCCGCTCCTCCGCCGCTAATCTCCTCACCGTACCTCGTCCTCGCCTGTCCCGCCATCGACCCCCAGCCCACATCACCCCCGGGCCTGGAATGCCCTCCCTCTGCCCATCCGCCAAGCTAGCTCTCTTCCTCCCTTCGAGGCCCTGCTGAGAGCTCACCTCCTCCAGGAGGCCTTCCCAGACTGAGCCCCTTCCTTCCTCTCCCCCTCGTCCCCCTCTCCATCCCCCCATCTTACCTCCTTCCCTTCCCCACAGTACCTGTATATATGTATATATGCTTGTACATATTTATTACTCTATTTATTTATTTATTTATTTTACTTGTACATATCTATCCTATTTATTTTATTTTGTTAGTATGTTTGGTTTTATTCTCTGTCTCCCCCTTTTAGACTGTGAGCCCACTGTTGGGTAGGGACTGTCTCTATATGGTGCCAATTTGTACTTCCCAAGCGCTTAGTACAGTGCTCTGCACATAGTAAGCGCTCAATAAATACGATTGATTGATTTTACAAATAAGATAAATGAGGCACAGAGAAGTTAAGTGACTTGCCCAAAGTCACACAGCTGAGAATTGGAGTCAGAATTTGAACCCATGACCTCTGATTCCAAAGCCTGTGCTCTTTCCAATGAGCCACGTTAATAATAATAATAATAATAATGGCATTTATTTAGCGCTTACTATGTGCAAAGCATTGTTCTAAGCGATGGGGAGGTTACAAGGTGATCAGGTTGTCCCACGGGGGACTCACAGTCTTAATCCCCATTTTACAGATGAAGTAACTGTGGCACAGAGAAGTTAAGTGACTTGCCCAAAGTCACACAGCTGACAATTGGAAGAGCCGGCATTCGATCCCATGACCTCTGACTCCAAAGCCCGTGCTCTTTCCACTGAGCCATGCTGTTACAAAGTACAGACTTTCCTACTAGCTATGAGAGGGACATGGAGCAGCCTTCTGGAGTTGTACTGACTTAAATTTTTGTCCCAAATGACCTTCAGGCTAGGTTGGCAGTGAAACAAAAAGCTGGAGGTTAATATTAGGATGGGCCAGTGAAATAGAATACCAACAAGGCCCAGTATAAATGATCTGTTAATGTTTTCTTAAAATCTTATTAAGTAAGAGTTAAAGCCACTGCTAATGAGAGCAATGTGAGTTAGGTGCTGTAATTAGCTGCCCAAATGTAGGTCTTTTTAGAGGGTTAGCATTCATGATTTTCATTAAAGCAGCTATATCTTTTAATCACAGCTAAATGTGGAAATTGGAAAATAAAAAAGTTCCGGTGCTCAGGTCAGCAATAAGGAAGAGTGAAAGTGACTTGAGCGTTCTAGAGGGTTTCCAACTTGATTCATTCAATGTATTTATTGAGTGCTTACTGTGTACAGAGTACTGTACCAAGTAATAATAATAATGATGACATTTATTAAGCACTTACTATGTGCAAAGCACTGTTCTAAGTGCTGGGGAGGTTACAAAGTGATCAGGTTGTCCCACGAGGGGCTCACAGTCTCAATCCCCATTTTACAGATGAGGGAACTGAGGCATAGAGAAGTGAAGTGAATTGCCCAAAGTCACATATCTGGCAATTGGCAGAGCCAGGGTTTGAACTCATGACCTCTGACTCCAAAGGCCATGCTCTTTCCACTGAGCCACGCTGCTTCTCTGCTTAGAGTACAGTGCAACAGAATTGGTAGGCATGTACCCAGCCCACAAGAATCTTAGAATCTAGAAGTGGAGACAGACATTAATATAAATAAATTACCCAATCCCCATCCCACGTGGGGCTCACAGTCTCAATCTCCATTTTGCAGATAAGATAACAAACCCAGAGAAGTGAAGTTTCTTGCCCAAGGTCACACAGCAGACAAGTGGTGGAGCCCGAATTAGAACCCATGACCTTCTGACTCCAGGGCCTGTGCTCTATCCACTACACGTGGTGAAATCCTGTTGTGGCACGATGTAGAAGGATACAATTATAAATAAATATATATTTCATTTACATGGCGGGGTGGGTGGTAAGAGTTCCAAGGCCAGATGCTGTATGTGGGAAAGTGGTAGGTGATGAGATAGATGAGATGGAGGCACAGGAAGCTATATGAGCTACAGTAGGAGATTAGTGAGGTAAGGTAGTGGGGGGTGAGATGACAATGTTTTGAAGCTGATGATAAGGAGTTTCTGGTGGGCAACCTCTTGAGATATGGAGACACATGGACTGACCTTTTTTAGAAAAACAATCGAGTCAGCAGAGTGAAGTATGAACTGGATTGGGGAGAAACAGGAAGCAGGGAGGTCATTTAAAAGGAAGATGCAGTAGTCAAGGTGGTGTCGGAAAAGTGCTTGGATCGGCACAGTAGCAGTTATAGAGGAAAGGAGAGATTTTAGCAATGTTGTGAAAGTAGAACTGACAGGATTTGGTGACATTAAATATGTGGGTTTAATGAGAGATGAGTCAAGGATAATGCCAAGGATATGGGCTTGTGAGATAAGGAGGATAGTGGTATTGTCTACAGTGATGGGGAGGACAGGGCTTGGGTGAGAAACCAAGGAGTTCTGTTTGGACATTTTTATGTTGAGTTGCCGGCGGGACAGCTAGGTGAAAAGGGCCTGAATAATAATGATGGTATTTGTTAAGCGCTTACTATGTGCCAAGCACTGTACTAAGCACTAGGGTAGATAGAAGGTCATCAGGTTGTCCCACGTGGGGCTCACGGACTTAATCCTCATTTTTCAGATGAGGAAACTGAGGCATAGAGAAGTTAAGTGACTTGCCCAAGGTCACACAGCTGATAAGTGGTGGAGTCAGGATTAGAACCCATGACCTGTGACTCCCAAGCCCATGCTCTTTCCACTAAGCCATGCTGCTTCTCAAGGAAATGCAAGGCTGCAGAGAAGAGGAGAAGTCAGAGCTGGCTTGACAGACGTTTGAGTTGATTTTTTCATAAGTGTAGTGATAGGGATCCACTCTAAACAGCAGCAACTTATTTAAATAAAACAGAAGCTAAACCAGGTGAGTGTCTATTATGCTTCTTGGTTCAATGTTGATCTTTTCAATTGACCTTGTTTACATGTTACTGTTATCGGACAATAGGATAACAAATTTGCCTTTGTTCAGAAGGTGAAAGCCATGGACAGAGGGATGGTGAAACTGGAGAAGGGTCAAACAACATCCTCCTCTTGCTGTAGGTGGTTTCATCTAGGGAAATGTCACATAGCACCTTTTCCCACATATATAGTTAAAAAAAACCCAAAACCTTCCCCATAAAATCTTCTGCCTTAAATTCTGTAGACCTGAAATGGCTCTGCCTGAATATACTCTAGTCATAATTATAGAGGGCTTTTTAAGGGCCTCTTTTCTACCCATTCAAAATTCAATTCTCTCTGCAGATGTGACAAACCATTCAAAAGTAAACAATTAATGTTTAATGGTCAAGCATTGACTTGACTGAATCAAAGGCCAAAGTTCAATTTTCAGCAAATAACAGCAGAAATCCTCATTAGAATTAAGGTTAGGGTAAGACTTTGGCTAAGGGGAGAGGGTTAGGGTTTGAGGGACAGGTTATAGCTGAGGTTACTATTTAGAGTTTAGGAGTGGGGCAATTAATGGTTTATGTGATACCTGGCATATGGATTCTTTAATATTTGTTTATTGGATAAGTGAATGCTTAAGCAGTAAATCATTGTTTGTTGACAATTTAGCATAGTATCCTCCTCCATAATACAGGGCAGGCAGCCAACTAGAAGAAGAATTTCCGTGCCAGGAATTAAATTGCATGGGAACTCACAAGATTTCATATCTGGCACATTTGTTTGGGAATTAGAGTGGAGAAGAGCAAAACTGTTTCCTGAGCTAGCATGGCAGAAGGGAATCTGGTACCCTTTATTTTTAACCATGAAAATCCTGACCTGCCAAAGAGTTAGGTGATGGACAGAAAGACATCATCCTTAAGAGTCACCTTACAAGAAAGTCCACAATGGAGAGGAAGATGGGACTCTTCAAGAAACCTATCCTACTGAACGTGCTTTTTTACCTGCAACAACAGATATGCTTTAGCATTCAAGTTTATTTCCTTTTCCAAAATAAGTGAAATCCCATTGCAGCATGATGTAGAATGATCCATTTATAAATATATATTTCATTTAAATATTTTAAAACATATAAATAAATGTAGAGGCTCTCTACTTCAGTGGGTTTTAAAAATGCATTGATTTTGGAAGTTAAAATGTGAAAAAAAACTCCCCCAACCTCTCTGGTGCTGTTTGGAACAAAAACAAGGCTTCTGATCCCATGATTTAAAGCCATCTGCCCATATAGTGCCATATGGACTTTGTGGCCTTGCGCTGTGATGATGAGTGATCCGTTCTTATCACGGAAGCTATGTATCCTACCCCACTGTGAGGACAGATTTCAGGCCTGATTCATAGGAAAACAAACAAACAAACAAACAAAAAGTCCTCCCCTTTGGCAAAACTGGGGAAGACCACTTTTTCAAAATCCTCAGTAACACCAGAGCCATATGTGGCCTTGGCTTAAAACACTCTGGCTCACTGCAGTATGTTAAAGAAAGAGCTCCTTAAGTATTGCTCTTCATGAGAACATAGTTCACCTAAACAAGCTACCATCTTCTGTATGATTACTTCAGAACACTGAAATACTTTTCCTGGGGTAAGCTTTCTGCTAATGATATACAGAAATTGGAGCTCTCCCCAGAAAGCCATGGCAATGAAGTTCCTGAGCAGGAAGGGGTTTACCCACCACAAATCAATCCCAGTTTGAATTACTAAGGCATTCTTGAAGTTGAGGTCTACCATTTTTTTTGGAAGGAGGGTGCTTCTAGAACAGAACCATTTCTAATCTTGTGTCTAGCCTGTGAACATGTCATGTGACTCATTTCTGAGTCAAATGACATGTTCTCATGAGTCAAATGACTCATTTGCTTGTATCCACCCCAGCACTTATTCATCCCCAATAGCCTTGAGGTCAGTTTCTAGGCAATTTTCAATAATAATAATAATGATGGCATTTGTTAAGCACTTACTATGTGTCATGCACTGTTCTAAGTGCTGGGAGAGATACAAGGTATCAGGTTGTTCCACATGGGGCTCACAGTTTTAATCCCCATTTTACAGATGAGGTAACTGAGGCACAGAGAAGTTGACTTGCCCAAAGTCACACAGCATTGCCCAGAATACTTATGTAAGCCCAAATAAGTCAGATGCATGATAATAATGAGAAGCAGAGTGGCCTAATGGAGAGAGCATGGGCCTGGGAGTCAGAAAAACCTGCAGGATTCTAATCCCAGCTCTGCATCTTGTCTGCTGTGTGACCATGGGCAAGTCACTTAACTTCTCTGTGTCTCACTTAATCTGTAAAATGGGGATGAAGACTGTGAGCCCTATGTGGAAAATGGACTGTGTCCAAACTGCTAGCTTGCATTTACCCCAGCACTTAAGTTCATTGCCTGACATATAGTAAACACTTAACGAATACTATAAAAAAATAGCAGTTGGTCTACTTGGAGTTTAAAGTAACATTAATGACACCAGGATGAGAACTCATCTATGAACTAGCTCAAAATGAAAATGACTGATAAGGTATACTCACCCCCCTCCCCTGAAAAAGGTGCTTGTAGAAAACAGAAGGATCATCAGCTAACACTGACATTCCTTACTTCCCACAGCCCCAATACCCAAATGATTTTCCATAAAGGTTTTTTCTATTTTTTCCACTGAGAGGAAGATGTGTCCTTCCCACTGGGATTAGTCCCCTCCAGAGGAACAGTTTCACAATAACATTGATTAGCTGTTTAAAGGGAGATTGTTAAAAAGACAATTTTAATGAAATCAGTGATCTAACCAACTGGTAACCTATTTTCCTAATAGAATTGAGATGATCTGTGACCACAGTGTCATCTGTCAGGTGACAACAACAAGCTGTATAACTGAAACTTCCAAGTTCCCTTTCTCACTAAGGGACTAGAAGCCCACAATCTAATTTACCTGAAACATTTCCTCCCTAAAATATGGGATTAAGTGGTGTTGATACTGGTGACCGGGATATTTTCCAGAATTTAGCAACATTATTCTCTCCTTTTCCCTGGACCACAAACAGCAAAGTTCCCAAAACTCTAAATACTTTATAAACTGCTTTCCTGCCTCTCTAATCCAGGGGAGAGTTAGGAATAGGGAGGGAATCCACAATGCGGCATGAGGTCACAAGACTCCAAATGGTGGTGATGTTACCGGCTTTGAACCACACTCTGTGCTTCATCCTTCCACAGTCTTGGCAATCAGTCAATCAGTGGTATTCATTGAGTACTTGACGGTGTGCAGAGCATTGTACTAAGCACTTGGGAAAGCATAACTGAATTGGTAGACATGATCCTTGCCCATTAGCAGCACTCCTTTGTCTTTCCCCAAACAGGTTGTGCTTTTTATAATCCTCACTCATCTTCAACTTATACCAATTTGCCAAAAATAGAAAGTGATTTACCAGTCTATAATTCCAGATCACTTCCAGAACCCATTTTATCAATGGGAATTACACTAGCAATCCACCAACCTTCTGGCACAGATGGCTGTTTATGGTGATATAGCAAATCCGGTTGGATACAATCCCTGTCCCTCATAGGGCTCACAGTCTTCACCCCCATTTTCCAGATGAGATAATTTAGGCACAGAGAAGTGGCTTGCCCAGGGCCATGCGGCAGACAAGTGGAATCGGGATTAGAACCTATGACCTTCTGCCTCCCAGGCTCGTACTCTATCCACTATGCCATGCTGAAGAGGGGTTTCAGCTCCTACAGACACCCTGAGCACTGGGTCAATGGATTGGAGGTTCAAGTGACTGCCAATGCAACTCTGCATTAAACAGGAACTCCTCACCATCAGCTTTAAGGCATTCAGTTGTTTTTCCCCCTTACCTCACCTCACTGATTTCCTACCTAAACTCAGCCCACACTCTTCACTTGAATGCCAACCTTCTCTCTGTACCTCAATCTCATCTCTCTGTACCTCAATCTCATCTCTCTTGCCATCGACCCCCTTGCCCATGTCCTTCCTCTAGACTGGCACTCCTTTTCCCCCTTCATATCTGACAGCCCACCACTCTTTCCACTGTCAAACCCTTCTTAAAACCACATCTCCCCCAAGAGGCCTTCCCTAATTAAGCCCTCACTGCCACTATTCTCCCTTCTGTATCACTTAGGCACTTGGGTCTGTACCCCTTAAGCACTTTGCTTTTCACCTCCACAGCACTTTTGTACATACATGCTGCATCCAAACTGATTTGTTTGTATCCACCCCAGTCCTTAGTGCAGTGCCTGACACATTAGCAAATACCATAAATTATTACCCACCTATAATTTATGATTTGTATTCCTCCTTGTCTGTAAAACTATCGTATTGTTCTCTCTCAAGTGCTTAGTACAGCGCTTTCTTCACACAGTAAGTGCTCAGTAAATACCATTGATTGGTATTTGACTGATTGATTGCCCTGAGGGGAAGGTCCAGGATGGGCTTTCTGGGGATCCTCTAATCCAGGGAGTCCTCTGGAGCCTGGAGATCAGAAGGGACCAGAGAAGCACAGTGGGATCCACTACAGCACTGCCATCACGGTCTGAGAAACAGGAATCCCATCATTGCCCTCTGGCTGTCAGAGACCCCACCACCCTGCATCGGGGAGCCCGTTGTTGGGTAGGGACCATCTCTATACATTGCCGATTTGTACTTCCCAAACGCTTAGTACAGTGCTCTGCACACAGTAAATGCTCAATAAATATGATTGAACGAATGAATGAATGCTCAATAAATACAATTGAAAGAATCGATGATTATCCTGCTGCCTGGACCACAGAGGCCCAACAAACCAACACCACAAGCATTATAGAGGCGGGACTTTGATCACCAAGGGAGAGTCCAGAAAAGAGAGATGGTGGTGATGAGTAAATCCCCACCCCTCTCACCCACTCATCTCTCCTCTGCCTTTTCCCCTTTCCCTGTTTCTCTTGCATCACTCTATCCTCCTTACTTCTCTATCTTTCTCATCACCTTTGTTCCTCTTTCCTTCTCTGCTATCTCCTCCTTTTCCCTGTCCCTCTTCTTTACCTCATCCCTCCCATTTTCCATCTCCTTATCCCCTCTTCCTCTCCCCTGTCTCATTTCCCCCTTGTCTCTGCCTTTCTCAATCAATCAAGCCCTAGTGAAGAAAGCTGAGTGATGTTGTGCTTCAGTGCTACTCAGTCAGGAAAAGACTGCTGTCTGGAAGCAGTGATAGATCAGTCAAGTTGGGATAACACACCTCCCTGCTAAGGCTGTTCTCCTAAGGGAGCATGCCTCGTCCTTCCCACCTCTGCCAGGACTCTCATTCATTCAATTGTATTTATTAAGCACTTACTGTTCACCCTCCAGAGCCAAGGAGGAGGTGTGGGTGAGCTGGAGTGGGGTTGGTTGTTTTTTTTTTGAAACTGAATGTCCTTGGAAGGAATCCTAAGGTAATGAGGCTCGAACAGCTGCTGCCTCTTGTTCACCTGTTAAAGTGACTTGGACACTACACACTACAGAAATGCTACTACATAACTGATCCACCCCTGCAAAGGCCCTGGATGTTGATTGTCAATTCTGAGAGAACTACCTTGTTGGCACTGATTTTCAACTTGATTTCCAGCAAGCAGCAGCTTGCAACCTAGTTCATCCTGAGCTAGGATAATAAATCAGTCAAAGCTTTTTGAGTGTTTAGTGTGCACTGTATTAAATGCTTCAGAGTGTAATAGAAGGAGCCCTGGCTTGGGAGTCAGAGGTCATGGGTTCTAATCTCTCTCTGCTCTGCCACTTGTCAGCTGTGTGACTTTGGGCAAGTCACTTAACTTTTCTGTGCTTCAGTTACCTCATCTATAGAATGGGGATTAAGACTATGAGCCCCACAAGGGACAATCTGATCATCTTGTATCCCCCCAGTGTTTAGAACAGTGTGCTGCACATAGTAAGTGCTAACAAATACCATTATTATTATTATTATGATCGCTGCACTCAAGGAGTCTAGTCTGGCATCAGAAACTTGTGAAATGGTAGGTATTGGGACAGAGGGATATTAGAATCATCAAATTCATTCATTCATTCATTCAATTGTATTTATTGAGCACTTACTGTGTGCACAGCACTGTACTAAGCGCTTGGGAAGTACAAGTTGACAACATATAGAGACGGTCCCTACCCAACAGTGGGCTCACAGTCTAGAAGGGGGAGACAGACAACAAAACAAAACATATTAACAAAATAAAATAAATAGAATAAATATGTACAAATAAAATAGAGTAATAAATACGTACAAACATATATACATATATACAGGTGCAGTGGGGAGGGGAAGGAGGTAAGGCGGGGGGGGTGGGGAGGGGGAGGAGGGGAAGAGGAAGGTGGGGGCTCAGTCTGGAAAGGAATCCTGGAGGAGGTGAGCTCTCAGTAGGGCTTTGAAGGAGGAAGAGAGCTAGTCTGGCGGATGTGCGGAGGGAGGGCATTCCAGGCCAGGGGAATGACGTGGGCCGGGGGTCGACGGCGGGACAGGCGAGAATGAGGCACGGTGAGGAGATTAGCGGCAGAGGAGCGGAGGGTGCAGGCTGGGCTGTAGAAGGAGAGAAGGGAGGTGAGGTAGGAGGGGGCGAGGTGATTGAGCGCCTTGAAACCGAGGGTGAGGAGTTTTTGCCTGATGTGTAGGTTGATTGGTAGCCACCGGAGATTTTTGAGGATCCCTGTGGCTAGCATCAGCTAGACTTATCTGGGAAGATATTCCAGAAACAATCAACCAATCAATCATTGGTATTTACTGAGCACTTATGTGCAAACTACACACAAGCACTCGGGAGAGTACAATTGAGTTGGCAGACACGTTCTCTGCCCACAAAGGGTTTGCAGTCTAGAAGGGGAGACAGAAATTAATTAAAAGAAATTACAGCTAGGGACACAAGTTCTCTGGTGCTGAGAGTGGGGTGAATACCAAGTGCTTGAGAAGCAGTGTGCCCTAATGGATAGTGCACAGGCCTGGGAGAGAGAACATGAGTTCTAATGGCATTTTTGCCAACCACAGCATTTTTGCTGTGTAACCATGGGCAAGTCACTCCACTTATCTCTGCCTCAGTACCCTCATTTACAAAATGGAGATTCAAAAAACTTGTTTTAAATCTCTGTGTCTGTTCATGTGGAAACTCCACCCAATACTACAAAAGAAATGAAGTTACAAACTTTTTCTGCAGGCCCTTCTTGATGTGGCCTGGCAATAGACCTTAATAGATTTTTCACTCAGAACTTCATGTTTCACATCCTCCAAAGTTTAATTTTCCAGCTGACTCCATGAAGTTTTATCCTTCTCTCCAAAATAAAGCAAAAGCCCCACTACAGGTGCCTTATCTCCCGGCTTCAATTGAACCAAATGTGAGACATTATGTATCAAAACTTAAGATGCAACTGTGGAGAAATCAGAGCCATTGTATCTGGCTTTTCTAATGTGCTTTCCTCTCACTTTTACAACTGAAAGAGAACACACCAGGGGATCTGTTTGTGGTGGTAAGCCTGCTTGGAGAGTTTAGTGAATTTCAAAACTAGGGGATTATTTACTGGTCAATCTAATTAAGTAAGGTAAGCAGGGGCACCAACTAAGCCTTGGCAGAACATTGGATTTCTCTGAAGGTCAGCTTGGTCGCTGACTGTTCGCTGATTGGCACTGACCCTGTTTTTCCCTCAGGGAGTATAGTCACGATTCCCCATTTGCACTGAGACCTGGAACACTATAAGCAGTTTGCAGACAGAGAACATCTAAAACAGTAAGGCCATGGCATAGTCCCCCTGATGGATTGTTAATTCAGTCAATCTTATTTACTGAGCACTTACTGTTTGCAGAGTATTGTACTAAGCACTTGGAAAGTACAGTTCGGCAACACATAGAGACAATCCCTACCCAACAACGGGCTCCCAGTCTAGCATATTCCCACTAATATTTGTTCATTGGACAAATAAGTCTCTTTTGAAAATAAAAAAGTGGAAAGAATGACATTTCTTTGGGCTCAAATACCTATTCAGTTAAGGGAAAAACATTTAAATACTTTCTCACCCCCAGTACACCGGTGATTTGGTCACAGGACTATCTAGTGACTTTGCTACCGAGTTAGAGTCAAAGTCACTAGATAGCACGAGTACAGCCTGACATTCTTTCTTTCCTGTACATCCTTGTTCCACCACTGAGGCCCACTTCAACTACACAGGACCACAACTGGAGGGTGAAAAGCCTGGCTTTGAAGAGCAACCTGGCCTCAGCCCCTCCAACACACTTTGTCTATTTAAATGAATACCTGATTCATTTCCACTTACAGTGGAGCAATTGATCAATCAGTCAATCAATCGTATTTATTGAGCACTTACTGGGTACTAAGCTCTCGGAAGAGCACAATATAACAGAGTGGGTAGACACTTTCCCTGCCCACAAGAAGTTTACAGCCTAGAGAGGGAGACAAACATTAAATCATGGATATGTGTATAATTGCTGTGGTGAGAGGGTGGGGTGAATATAGGGTGCAAATCCACATACAAGAGTAACACAGAAGTGAGAGGGAGTAGGAGAAATGCAGGCTTAGTTGGGGAAGGCCTCTTGGAGGAGATGTAATTTTAATAAAATTTTGAAGGTGTGGAGAGTGATGGTGTGTCAGATATGAAGGTGGAAGGAGATCCAGGCCAGATGCAGGGCTTGGGCGAGAGGTCTTTGGCAAGTGGCAAGATGTGGCAAGATAGATGAGCTATACAAGCAGGGATCCCATTCTGTCCAGCCATAGGTATGAACAATTAAACTCAGTATTTTCCTGAAAGATAAAAGCCCTAGATTTCATTAAGAATATCAAAACTTAACAGCAATATGTGACCTGGTTTACTTAGTAGTGGATCAAACAAGCATCCCTCTCACATAAGGATCTTTAAGTACTTGCTAACTCCTACTTTTCTTTTCCTTCCTTTGGGCATCTATTTTCAGCGTTCAGGGACCTATTTGCATGCATTGGAGGTCACACGTTTGTGTTTGGAGCAAAAAGAGAAATGCATCATGAGAAAGAGACTGTGTCTTTCATTTTAAAGTTCTATTTAACTCACTCACTACTAGGAGTTTAACCTCTAGACTATAAGCTCACTGTGGGCAGGGAACGTCTATCAACTCCGTTATATTGTACTTTCCCAGGTACACTTGGTAGGGTGCTCTACACATGCAAATCACTCAATAAATAAGATTGAAAGACTCAGTGGAAACATGTGGACACCTGAATGCCTTGGGAAGAGACTGCGTCTTCTGAAGTCAGCCCTGAACCACTCTCATGTGATTTATCTGCTATGACGTCTTTCTCTTTAACTGTTCTTCAATTCAGCTCACTGATGCCTCATGTTACCCAGTCCATCTGGTCTGCAAAGATAAGGGCTGTTGCTCCTCCCTTGGTTCTCTACCTCAAACCTCAAAACCATAAAAAAGTAAGCAAGCAGGGGAATAATCCCTCAGTCACTCTCCTTAGACCACATGAAAAGAGGGGTATCTGGGTATCAGTAAGTGATTTTTGTTTCTGAGGCTTAGATGTTATTCACTGACCTGTAATCTCTAGCTCCATTTGGCTTTGACATCATTTATACCCAGTCAGTCTCAAGAACTGGACTAGAGTGCAGCAATGCCACTTTAGTCAACTCACTTTGTTCAAAAAGGGAGAAATGATTAATATTCTTACCTGTGCATAGCCAATTGTCCACCTGTGAGCAAATAGATCAATTGACAGATGAGACCATGCTTTATAATGTTATTGCATGCTCCCAAAGGCCTTGTGTCGAACAGTGCCCTGACTGCAGAAGGAGCTAATGTACACGATGATAATAATTAATTGTGGTATTGTTAAGGGCTATGTGCTAAGCACTGAACTAAGCAATGGGGCAGACACAAGGCATGCAGTGAGAAGCAGCATGGCCTAGTGGATAGAGCACTGGTTTGGGAGTCAGAAAGATCTGGGTTCTAAATCCGGCTTATCCACTTGTCTGCTGTGTGACCTTGGGGAGGTCACATATGTCTCCGTTTCTCAGTTACCTCATCTGTGAAATGGGGATTAAGATGGGAGCCTCATGTACAGTGCTCTTCACACAGTAAGTGCTCAATAAATACAACTGAATGAAAGTAGGACATAGACTGTATCCAACCTGGTTAGCTCTATCTACCCCAGTGCTCATACTAAGCACTTAACTAATACCGTAAAAAAATTAAAAGATAATCAGATAGGACAAAGGGATGATGATGATGACAATGCATGGTAATAATAATAATGACGATAAAAGTTAGTGATTTCCTTCACCAGATGCCTCACATTCAGTTCATTGTTGCAGGCAGTTAGATTAAGTTGATGTGCCTATTTAAGATAAGTCAATAACACCTGCACTATATCAAAATTCTCCTTCCCTGAAATCTCTCTCCTGGCACCCTTTGGTTCATAAGAGGAGCAGCATGGCTTAGTGGAAAGAGCACGGGCTTTGGAGTTAGAGGTCATGGGCTCGAATCCCGGCTCCACCACATGTCTGCTGTGTGACCTTGGGCAAGTTACTTAACTTCTTGGAGCCTCAGTTACCTCATCTATAAAATGAGGATGATGACTGTGAGCCCCACGCGGGGCAACCTGATCAACTTGTATCCCCCCAGTGCTTAGACCAGTGCTTTGCACATAGTAAGCACTTAACATAAGCCATTATTATTATTATTATTATTATTAAGGGGAATTTCAGAAAGCAGTAGTAATTATACAGTTTCTAATCATTCCGAGAGAAGCTCACTGGCACTGACTCAGAGAGTTTAGTACAGTGTTCTGCACAGAGTAAGTGCTCAATAAATATGATTAATTGAGTGACTGATTAGTTGCTCCACTGTAGTAGGAAATGAATCAGGTGATCAGTTAAACAGAGCAAGTGAAGTGGAGGGGCTCATCACACTGTGCAGGCCATAGGTCAGGCTGCTGTTCGAGGCCAGACTTTTTACCACCCAGACAGTGTGTAGCTGTACTGGGCCTCTGTCGCCAAACAAAAGTTCATTCATATTCAATTGTATTTGGGTGTTTACTGTGTGCCAAGCATTGTACTAAGTGCTTGGGAGAGTGCAATATAACAACTGAGACACATTCCCTACCAGTATACAGGAAAGAGGGAATGTCAGACTATAATAATAATATCAATAATAATAACTGTGTTATTTGTTAAGCACCTACTATGTGCCAGGCACTGTACTAAACCTTGGGGAAGGCATGCAAATTGGGTTGGACACAATCCCTGTCCTGCATGGGGCTCACAGTCTTAATCCTCATTTTACAGATGAGGGAACTGAAGCGCAGAGAAATGATTTGGCCAAGGTCACACAGCAGACAAGTGGTGAAACTGGGATTAGAACCCAGGACCTTCTGACTCCCAGGAATGTGCTCTATCCACTCATCAACTGCACTCATTGCACTACCTATTAAGCACTCACTATGAGAAGCAGCATGGCCTAGTTCTAATCCCAGCTCCACTACATTACTGGCTATGAGACCTTTTTTTTTTTTAATGGTATTTGGTAAGTGCTTACTATGTGCCAGGCACTGTACTAAGTGCTAGGGTAGATACAAGCTAATCAGGATGGATGTAGTCCATGTCCCACCATGGGGCTCACAACCTTAATCCCCACTTTACAGATGAGGTAATTGAGGCACAGAGAAATGACTCGCCCAAGGTCATACAGCAGACAAGTGGCTGAGCTGGAACTACAATCCAGGTCCTCTGATTCCCAGGCCTATGCTCGTTCCACAAGGCCCCACTGCTTGGGGCTTAACTTCTCCGTGCCTCAGTTCCCTCATTTGCAAAATGGGGATCCTACTTAGACTAAGAGTGAGCTCCAAGTGGGACCTGATTATCTTGTAACTACCCCAGGGCTTACTACAGTGCTTAACACAGAGTAAGCACTTAACAGACACCACAGTTAACATTATTATTAAATGCCAAGCACTATTCCCAGCACTGGGTTAGATACAAGATCATCAGGTCTGACATAATCCCTGCCCCAACACGGGGCTCATTGTTTTAGTGGGAGGGCGAACAGCTTCTGTGTTCCCTGGGAGACTGAGAGAGGCAAAAGCTAGAGCTCCTCCCTTCTACTTCACAGGAACCCAGAAGAAACTGGAGCCTTTCAGACAGAAGGGCATTGCTATTCTGCTCTTTCTTCATTATAGGAAAGGACAGGATTTGGAGCAATTGGATCTGAAATCTGGACCCAAGTTCTCTTTGTGTTCCTGCATCAGCAGCACCTCTTGAGATGGGATCATAGTCTTAGCGTGTCCTTCCTAAATTGCTTTTCATTTATTGATGAAGAAAATACTGTTCTCCTTTAGCCTCATAGAAACAATTTTATTGATTTTTTTTTTAAATGGTTTAGGGTTTCCTGGATGATGAGGACTGTCTGAGATACTAACAGGGAGAGAGGAGGGACAAAGGTTATTTAAGAAAGTCACCTCCCCAGCTTACTTGAGTCAGGCACACTGATCCAGAATGGAGGAAGACTGAAGGGAGAACAACAGCATATGAATAGACAAAAGGAGAAAAGTCATCTTGGCAGAAAGGCAGACAATACAGAACATGAAAAAATCACCACAAACTGATGCTTTTAAATGAGGAGGGGAAAGAAAGAAAAAGAAAGGGAGAGAAGAGAACGATGTGCGGTGGAGTAGAAAAGGAGAGTGGCCTAATGGATAGAGCACAGAATTGGGAGACAGGAAATCTGGGTTCTAATCCTGGCTCCACCACTTGCCTGCTCAGTGATCAGGGACAAGTCACTTGACTACTCCGTGCCTCAGTTTTCTCATCTGAAAAACAGGTTCTAAATACATGTTTTCCCTCCCCACTTAGGCTGTAAACCTCCATGGCACAGAGTAAGTGTTTAACAAGTATCACAATTTTTATTATTACTATTATGGTTGAGTTGGATTGGGGCATATCAACCATCATAGGTCCATGATTCAGATAGTGAGGGGAGTATGAGGAGCAGAACTGTTTGCCTGACATAAGTGGACTTTTTAAGAGCAGCTGTTTCAACTTTGAGTGAAGAAGGGAAAATGGCCTTTACCCTGCTCCCTAAGGCCATTCTTATGGCTGAGCCTGTCCTTAACACTGATCAAGCTGGATAATAATAATGATGGTATTTAAGCAATTACTATGTTACTATGTAATGAAGCTCCGGGGTCTTTATTTTCGATGGCATTTATTAAGCACTTACTATGTACAAAGCACTGTTCTAAGTGCTGGGGAGGTTACAAGATGATCAGTTTGGCCCATGTGGGGCTCACAGTCTCAACCTCCCTTTTACAGATGAGGGAACTGAGGCACAGAGAAGTGAAGTGACTTGCCCAAGGTCACTCAGCAGACAAGTGGCGGAGTCAGGATTAGAACGCATGACTGCTGACTCCCAAGCCCATGCTCTTTCCACTAGGCCATGCTACAAGACTGAGCACCCCATGTGGAACAGGGACTGTGTCCAACCCAACCCAGCACTTAGTACAGTGCCTGACACACAGTAAGCCCTCATCAAATACTTCAATTCTTCCTATTATTATTTTATTATTATTATTATTAGAGTAAGCACTCAAAAAATGATTGATTGATCTAGAGATTGTGCCAAAGGTTAATGGGAGTACAGGAAAGGAATTGGGGAGGGCAGTTACAAATCTTGACTACGGGAGGGACAGTCAAGCAGAGGCCTACCCACTCCATTCCTAGCTGGGGCAGTGGATAGTGAGTGGAAGGCAATCTGTTACAAGTCAAAACCCACCTGTGCTGGGCAGCAGCGGCATGAGAGAGAGTCAAGTGTGTATACTCAAGTTTGCTTCATGGAAGGAGGCAAGGTAAACCACTTCTGTATTTTTACTAAGAAAACTCTGGATACACTACAGGACAATTGCAGATGGGGTTGGGGAGTTCTGGGAGAGATGTGTCCATGGTGTCACTATGGATTAGAGATGACTTGACCGCAAAAGACAAGACAAAGATAAGAGTAAAGGGAAGAATGGGGTGGTAGTCATTAAGAGTAGGAGAGGAACTGAGAATGAAGGAGTTGAGTGCTCTACAACCAGGAAAAGCTCAATAAATACCACTGATTGGCAGATTGAGTGGAGGAAACAAAAAGGAACCACAGAGTGGAGAAGAGGGAGAAGACAAATCATGTGTCTGGAGGCATGAGAAGGGTAGGCAGCATTAAGCAGGAAGAGTCCCTGAAGACAGCTGGGAGAGAAGGTTGGCAGAGGGGGAGAATAGGCAGGTAGACAGAGGCTGAAGACATCTGCAAATGTATTCTTAGTCCCAATTCTCAACTACAACACACAACTCTTTTCAATACAATTGAAACAGTTATCTTCCTGCCACATGCAAGAAAATTGTTAAATAGCCTAGGAGAGGGGTTTTTTTTGTTTTGTTTTGCCACCTGGCACTATCTGGTCCAGAAATTATGAGGTATTAGAAAATGAAAAAGTAAAAGTTAAGAGTTGAAGCAAACTAAAAATTAGTTTGGCTACTTTCATCTGGAGCAGTACATCTTTATCAACATCAACATTTATTAAGCCCCACCATGTGCAGAACACTTTATTGGTTCTTAGGCAGCATATAAAAAGCTCAGTTCTGGCCCTCAGGGAGATATCAGTCCAAAGCAGGGAACAAGAAAACTTAAATTGGCATTTTAAAATGGTATTTGTTAAGTGGCTTACTATATGCCAGACACTGTTCTAAGCGCTGGGGTAGATACAAGATAATCAGGTTGGACCCTGTCCATGTCCCACATGGGGCTCAATGTCTTAATCCCCATTTAATAAATGAGGTAAATGACCCCCGGAGAAGTTAAGTGACTTTTCCAAGGTTACACAGCAGACAAGTGGCAGAGCCAGCATTAGGACCCAGGTGCCCTACCCAACCCTCTCAACTCTTTCTCATACACTTGCTCTAAAAATGTCTCCTTCTTGGGAAGAGAACAACCAGTGAGGCTCCCCATCAGCTGGAGGGTATCCTCAGCACAAAAGCACCCCCTTCTAAAAGCACTGTTCGCCCACCACCAGGTTAGTGATTTAGCCTGGGGATGGGGAGATTGGGAAGAAGGATATGTCCAGGTATTTTGGATTACTTGCAGTTGAAATTCACTAATTTAGGTTTGTAGTGAGGGTTAACTAATAAATATACCTAGTGGATAGAGCATAAACCTAGGAGTCAGAAGGACCTAGGTTTTATTCTCGGCTCTGCCATTTTTCTGCTGTGTGTCCTTGGACAAGTCACTTCACTTCTCTGGGCCTCAGTTACTTCATTGTTAAGTAGGGACAGTATATGTTTCCGATTTGTACTTCCCAAGCGCTCAGTACAGTGCTCTGCACACAGTAAGCTCTCAATAAATATGATTAAATGAATGAATGAATGTGGACATGGACTTGATGCTACCCTAGCACTTAGTACAGTGCCTGGCACCTGGTAGGTGCTTAAATACCATTAAAAAAATCCTTTCTAAACAGCTACAACCTGAAGCTTCACTACTCCTATTTATTTCCAGTCATTGCAGGGAGGTGAGAGATATAGTCACCTGACTTCTTGGCTCCCTGGGTCCTACTTGCCTTTGTCAACAGGAAGTCTGACTAAATGGAGACCTTATGGACTGAGCATATTTCCACTGCCAGTCGAGACTATTGCTGTGCTCAAACCACTGGATACATAAAACCCCTTGGCCAATGATTATTGGCCACAGGAGCATCTGCACATCACTGCCAGCTACATTGGAAATTTTGTGGAATAAAACTCGCTTGTGGTTTTACCTAAATTATCCAGTTTGATCTTGGCTAGAGAGAGAACTATTATTTCATTTTCAGTCCCCTAATTCATGCTACTTTGTTCTGATATTGTTAAGTCTGAAAAGGGATTGCTACACATTTAGGAGGGTTATAGATTCCGGAAGCCTAGAAGAGAGACCGGCAGGAGGCTAGACAGAAAAATTGATTTCAGCTCAGATTGTTTGCCTTCATGAGAGGTAAAAACATGTCTCTATACCAGTTTGGCAAACAGAAATATGCAGGCCTAAAATGTCTGCATAACCCATCTACTGTTGGGTAATGCAAGATAAAAGAAAGGAGTGAGAAGATAGGATATTCCCTTTTTCTTTGACACGCCAAATTTTTAAAAACATTTTGAGTCAAACTCAAAATGGAGAGGTGATGGCTGATGTCTCAGTCAATCATATTTATTGAGTGCCTATTATCTCTTGGTGTGAATGGCAGTTTCATTTGTAACTTCAGTGTAAGAGATCCCACATTAAAGGGATGATTCCTCTTAGTAAAACTCAGTAAGAAAAATGAAACCAGAGTATTCAAAAGCAAACAAACAACAAATAGGGCTACAGAACCCCTCAGTTTGTAAGACCTTAAAAAAAAAATCCACAAAAACCTCCAGGAGTTACCCATTCCTTTCCATGTCAACCAGAAATCCCTGACCATTGGTTTTCAGGCACTCAATCAGCAATCTAACACCTACTTAACCACTCTTTCCTCACACTACACCAGAGCTTTCACTCTTCATTTTTCTACAGCCAACCTACTCACCATGGTTTGTTCTCAACTCTCCCACTGTGGACCTCTTGCTCACAACCTCTGTCGTACCTGGAACGCCTTCTCTCGTTAGAGCAACAGACCATAGTTCTCCCTATCTTTGGAAGCTTTTTGAGAATACAGACTATATTCTCCCAGATTAAGCCCCTCTTTACCTCAGCTCCCCATCCCTTCCACCTCACTCCAACTCGCTCTCTTTGCTCTACCCCCACCCCACAGAACTTGTGTATATATGTACATAGCTATAATTCTATTTATTTATATTAATGCCTGTTTTACTTATTCTGATGTGTATATGTAGGTCTAATTCTATTTATTTATATTGATTCTATTGATGCCTGTTCACTTGTTTTGATATCTGTCTCTCCCATCCTAGACTGTGAGCCTGTTGTGGGCAGGGATTGTCTCTCTTTGTTGCTAAATTGTATTTTCCAAGCGCTTAGTATAGTGCCAATCTGTGTCTGGGCCTGAGAGTCGGGAGCCGACTGAGTGGACTGAGCCCCAGCCTGGGAGTCAGAAGGACCCAGGTTCTAATCCCAGCTCTGCAACTTGTTTGCTGTATGACCTTAGGCAAGTCACTTAGCTTCTCTGTGCCTGTTACCTCATCTGTAAAATGAGGATTAAGACTGAGTCCTATCTGGTACATAGACTGTGTCCGGTCTGATTACTCTGAATCTGTCCCAGCACTTAGAACAGTGCTTGGCACATAGTGAGTGTTTAACAAATACCATAAAAAACCCTGATTAATTGGCATCTATCCCAGTGCTTAGAACAGTGTTTGCGACTGTGTCCGGTCTGATTACTCTGAATCTGTCCCAGGACTTAGAACAGTGCCTGGCACATAGTGAGTGTTTAACAAATACCATAAAAAACCCTAATTGATTGGCATCTAACCCAGTGCTTAGAACAGTGTTTGCCACATAGATGTTTAACAAGTACCATAAAAAAAAAAAGGTGGTGGTTTGCAGCTGGAGAGCAGGTGAGCTGAAAGTCAGGCAGCCAGTGGCGGCTCAGATCCACCAGAAAGATCTACTAGAGACTGACTGCAGCACATACACCGCAATCTCCACCAGCTCAGAGACTCTCAGAACCTCATAGACATTAAAAGATAACCAGTATTACACAGTGTCAGCCTCCTTAATACTCACACTGGAAGAAAGGGGATACTTAGCTAGAAGGAATCTGGGATAAAAAGAAGGAATCTTATACAAGCGTAACATTAATAAAATCTGCTGATCTCAATTTCAGTCATTTTGCCAGGAGTAAAAAGTGGAACATACCGCTCTTTCTAGTGGGAACAGGCCTGGACTGTGACAGAGAAGCAGCATGGCTTAGTGGAAAAATCACGGGCTTGGGAATCTGAGGTCGTGGGGTCTAATCCCGACTCCGCCACTTGTCAGCTGTGTGACTTTGAGCAAGTCACTTGACTTCTCTGTGCCTGAGTTAAATCATCTGTAAAACGGGGATTAAGACTGTGAGTCCCACGTGGGGCAACCTGATCACATTTTATCAACCCCAGAGCTTAGAACAGTGCTCGGCACATAGTAAGCACTTAGCAAATGCCAACATTATTATTAGTAGTAGTAACTGCTCAATAAATACAATTGAATTAATAAATACATCTTTTCCAGGAGGGCTTCTGTGATTAATTTCTAATCTCTGTATTTTATATCACATCATTTGCCATTTAAGCAATTCTGAGCCACTCAAAGATTTAAGCATTATCACCCTCCAGTAGCACTTTTGTTCATACCTTAGTACTAACATGTTATATCCCTTCCTTCCACCTGTAAATTATTTTATTCATTCAACCATATTTATTGAGTGCTTACTGTGGGCAAAGCACTATGCTAAACACTTATCTAAATACCCATCTCCCTGCTAAGATTATAAAGTTCTTGAACATATGGATCATGTCTACAATTCTAGTGTAGTCTGTCAGGCAGTAGATCAAATTTATTGAGAGTGTACTGTGTGCATAGCACTGTACTGAGTGCTTGGAAGAGTACAGCATAACAACATTACAGATGATGGACGCATTTCCTGCCCACAGTGAGTTTAAAATCGAGTGTACTCTCCCAAGTGCTCAGTAATTATAATAATAATTATGGTATTTGTTAAGTGCTTACTATTTACAGCACTCTCAACACAGTAGGTATTCAGTAAATGCTACTGATTGATACGAAAGTGAGTTCCCTAAATTTGGAATGGCCCTCAGCCAAATCTTACCCTTTGCCTTTTCAGAGAAGTGAAGTGACTTGTTGAAGATCACACAGCAGCCCAGTCCACACACTCAGCTCTTCTGGCGCTAACCTTCTCAATGTGCCTTGATCTCACCTGTCCCACTGTCGACCCCTAGCCCATGTCCTACCTCTGTCCCAGAATGCTCTCCCTCCTCAAATCTCCCAAAAGATCACTCTTCCCCCCTTCAAAGCCCTACTGAAGGCTCACCTCCTCCAAGAGGCCTTCCCAAACTAAGCCCCCCTTTCCTCAGCTCCCCCTCCCATCCACATCACCTCAACTCACTCCCTTTGCTCTTCCTCCCTCTCCCTACCACACAGCACTTATGCACTTATGTATATGTGTACAATTCTATTTATTTATATTGATGCCTGTATACTTGTTTTAATGTGTACATATCTATAACTTTATTTATATTGATACCTGTTTACTTGTTTTATGTCTGTCTTCCTCCTTCTAGACTGTAAGTCCTGTGTGGGGAGGGATTGTCTCAATTGCTGAATTGTAGTTTCCAAGTGCTTACTACAGTGCTCTGCACATAGTAAGTGCTCAATAAATACAACTGAATGAATGAATCTAAGACCAAGGGCATGTGCAACTGCCAGAGGAGGGTTTTTGTATCTTATAGACTTCAGGTTAGGATTTTGTCATGGCGGTGCTGTAAAGTACAAGGCACTGGGACGTTCTGCATTTATCTATCCCAAGCTCCAGGCTTTGTTATTGTTGTCCACTAGCGGACTTGACATGACTGACTCCATTTTGTGCATGCTGACAGTAACCCTCCATCAACAACAGAATGTCTTCAGGCCAGTAACAAGTAACAACTGTCTATGCAAGGTCGTAGGGTAGATAACAAGTAACTCCCGTCTGTACAAGGCTGTGAGAACAGAGACTAATGAGAATTCACAACCTTCCTGTTGGTCCTAATTGGTTCCTTAAAGTTACCATTGCTCGCTCAATCTCACATTGCTGTAACTCAATAAAAGAAACAGTGGGAATGGAATCGGGGCTGCTTGCTACTCATACCTCTCTTGGGAGGTGAACAGGCAGGTAGTCAACTTTCTTTCTTTACTGCTCTATCTGAACTCATGTCTCCGAGTCATTTTTCCTACCTGCATCACCACCTTGGGTTCTCGAACCCTGCGGCCGATTTACACTGGTTAACCCATTTTGTACCCTACTTTTCGATAACAGTTACTAGGCAGGGGACGCATCTACCAATTCTGTTATATTGTACTCTCCCAAGCACTTAGTACATTGCTCTGCACACAGTACGCCCTTATGGCGTACCACTGATCGATTATCAAACAAAGCCGAGGTTTGGGAGAAAGTTCTAGGGATCCCCACTTTCATTCTGAAACATCAGTTTTTTGGAAATGTTTAAGATAGGGAAGCTATTTCCTCTTCCTGAGTAACCTGATTGTGAGCCCCATGAGGGTCAGAGACCATGTTTAATTACCTCTTGTATATTTTCCCCCAACACTTAGTACAGCACTCTACACATACTGAATAAATACTGTTACTACTATTACCTGGCAAATCAGGACAAACCATGGTTGCTAGCAGTTGGGTTTGGAGAAGTGAGCTCTAGCCATCCCTGACCAGTACCAGGTTTGAGAAGTGTGTCTTACTTTCTAATAACCTGTGACCTTTTAACATACAAGTCTGCTTCAGCAAGCTGGGCTTTAATCTCCTTGAATGAAAAGAAGTAATGTGACCCAATGGAAGTTTGTTGCTGGCAGGAAATATGTCTGTTTATTATTGTATTGTACTCTCCCAAGCACTTAGTATAGTAATCTGTGCACATTAAGTGCTCAATAAAAACACTTGAATGAATGACTGAGCTAATGAATGCCTGTTGTTGGGTAGGGACCGTCTCTATATGTTGCCGACTTGTACTTCCCAAGTGCTTTGTACAGTACTCTGCACACAGTAAGCGCTCAATAAATATGATTGAATGAATGAATGAATGAGTCACAGAGCCAGGGTTCGAATCCCAGCTCTACCACATGGTCTGTGGCATGACCTTTAGTTAGTCACTTAGCTTCTTTCTGACTCAGTTTCCTCTTCTGTAAAATGAAGATAAGATTTCCTGCTCCGCCTCTGCCTTAGAATGTGGACCCCAAGTGGGACAGGGACTCTGTCTGACCTGCTTATCTTGTATCTACCCCATGCTTAGGCCAGTGCTTGGCACATATAAACCACTTAACTACCATTATCATTACTACTCCTACTACTCCTACTACTACTACAAATAATAATAATAGGGGTACTACTAGTACTTATGCTGTATGCTATCGGATTTCTTTTGGGGACTAGTTTTTTTTTGAAGGTAATCACTGCCTGACCTAGAAGGAGTCTAGAAGTACTTGTGACACATAATAAACCCATTGTTATTATTATTGCTGTTATGATTATTATTACTACTACTAATTCATTCAATCATATTTATTGAGAGCTTACTGTGTGCAGAGTACTGTACTAAGCACTTGGGAAGTACAAGTCAGCAGCATATAGAGATGGTCCCTACCCAACAATGGGCTCACAGTCTAGAAGGGGGAGACAGACAACAAAACAAAACAAGTAGATAGGTGTCAATACCATCAGAATAAACAGAATTATAGCTATATATGCATCATAAATAAGTATAGTAAATATGTACAAATAAAATTGAGAAATAAATATGTACAAATACATACAAGTGCTGTGTGGAGGGGAAGTGGCAGGGGGCAATGGGGAGGAGGAGGAGGAGGGGAAACAGGTGGGAGGGCTCAGTTTGGCAAGGCTGGAACAACTGGAGAAGACAATGGGCATGTGTGTTAGTAAGGATACAGCCCATGGGGTTCAAGTCTTAATCCCCATTTTACAGATAAGGTAACAGGCGCAGAGAAGTGAAGTGACTTGCCTAAGGTCACACAGCCAGTAAGTGGCAGAGGCAGGATTTGTTAAGTGCTTATTATGCTAAGCACTGGGGTAGATACTGTAAGCACTTAAATGCCATCATTATTATTATTATTATACACGATACAAAGGTTGGACTCAGTTCCTGTTTCACCTGGGGCTCAAAGTATAAAAGAGAGGGAGAAAAGATATTTCATCATTTTACAGATGAGGAAACTGAGGCATAGAGAATTAAAGTGATTTGCCTGAGGTCACCCAACAGGCAAGTGATAGAATTGGGATTATTATTTCAATTTTATAATGGTATTTGTTAAGTGCTTACTATGTACCAGGCATTGGATTAAGCACTGGGGTAGATACAGGCTAATCAGGATGGACATATCCACGTCCCACATGGGGCTCACAGTCTTAATCCCCATTTTACAGATGAGGTAACTGAGGCACAGAGAAGTTAAGTAAATTGCCCAAAGTCACATAGCAGGCAAGTGGTAGAGGCAGGGTTAGAATCCCTGTCCTCTGATTCTCAGCCCCGTGCTCTTTCCACTAGGCCATCCTGCATCTATTGACAGAAGAATATTCCTTTTCCCTAATCCTCTCCTACCCTAAAGATTCAGTTATATGGGTAATCTGGATGCCACTTTTCAATCCTGCACATTGCCCTTGAAAATTCTTGAACGTTCTTCCTCCAGGGTTAATTTCTCTTTCACATGGTGCTTCTTATTTTCACCACTATGCACCATCTTGACTGGGGTAGAAAAGTTCCAAAGTGGTAACTTATGAAGAAGAGACAATAGAGCATGAGAGGAAGGGAAAGAGCTACCAAAATGAAAGAATCTCCTACAACAAATTTACCAGCTGCAACTTGAGATTCAAGGGAATCTTGTCCATAAATAGGAACCATTTTGTGATCAGTTGGGTGTACTGACATCAGGAACGCTGGGGTGGAATCTGAGATGAGACTTGCCGTACATGGCATCAAACCATTATTTTTTGTTCGCAAGGGGCAATCCCCGCAGATGCTGCTAGGTGATAAAAATGGTTTTTCATGAATGTAGACTAGGTAAAAAATGGATATTTCTTCTGGGAAAATAATCTAGAAAATGAATTATTTCTGCAGAAAGGTGTCCTTTCCCTTTTCTGGATGTTGTGTGTGCTATCAGGTGTGTCTCTGGGGCCAGTTTATATGAAGGTCATCACTGGCTGCTCTAGAAGGAGCCAGAAGTAGCTAATGGAAGGACAGGGTGAATGCATGAATCATTTCTAATGGACCTTAGTCATGAATGTCTCAGCCTGATTGAACCCTTGCCCACTGTTACCAGGTTACAACCCACACTCTCTCCTGGCATTTCATTGATCAAAACAGTGTTTATTAAAGCATAGATTTTTCATTCCTCCCAGGGAAGGAACAAATCCTCCTTCCATCCCACTTGCTGCCCACTCCTGCCCTGCTTGTTTCCCCTTTTCTTGCACAGTTGGTACTACACTCAACCTTTGTTCTCCTTCCCTCCCTCTCTTCTTTTCCCTGTTTCTACTCTGGGATGCAGCATGGCCTAAAAGAAAGAGCATGGGACTGGGAGTCAGAGGACTTGGGTTCTAATCCCTGCTCCATGACTTGCTGTGTGACCTTGGGCATTTCACTTAATGTCTTTGTGCCTTGGTCTTCTCAACTGTAAAATGGGGATTCAATACCTGTTCTGCCTTCTATTTAGACTGTGAGCTCCATGTGGGATAGGGACCATGTCGTGGCCGAGTGGATAGAGCCTGGGCCTGGGAGTCAGAAGGACCCAGGTTCTAATCCCAGCTCTGCAACTTGTTTGCTGTGTGACCTTAGGCAAGTCACTTAGCTTCTCTGTGCCTGCTACCTCATCTGTAAAATGAGGATTAAGACTGGGAGTCCTATCTGGGACATAGACTGGGTCCAGTCTGCTTACTATGAATCTGTCCCAGCACTTAGAACAGTGCCTGGCACATGGTGAGTGCTTAACAAATACCATAAAAAAACCCTGATTGATTGGCATCTATCCCAGTGCTTAGAACAGTGCCTGACACATAGTAGATGTTTAACAAGTCCCATAAAAAAAAAAAATGGTGGTTTGCAGCTGGAGAGCAGGTGAGCTGACAGTCAGGCAGCCAGTGGCAGCTCAGATCCACAAGAAAGGTCTGCAAGAGACGGACTGCAGCACATACACTGCAATCTCTACCAGCTCAAAGACTCTCAGAACCTCATAGACATTAAAAGATTACCAATATTACACAGTGTCAGCCTCCTTAATACTCACGCTGGCAGAAAGGGGATACTTAGCTCGAAGGAATCTGGGATAAAAAGAAGGAATCTTATACAAGCGTAACATTAATAAAATCTGCTGATCTCAATTTCAGTCATTTTGCCAGGAAAGTGGAACATATTGCTCTTTCTGGTGGGAACAGGCCCGGATTGTGACACCTTCCTGACATTTCTCTCAGGAAAATTTGGTATTGCTAGTCCCTAAAACAAAATTAGTCACACATACAGATGGTAAGACAGCTAAAGATTATTGCTCCTTTCCAATATGACTCTTGAAAAAAAACCTCAATTTTTTGTCTTGGCAATTTCCCAGAACTGCCAAGCAATGGGGCCCCAAGCTCCAATTGTCAGGGGCTTGACAGAGCCCAGGTTGGGCTTTGGGCTTTCTCTTCTCAGAGCCACTTCTCCTCAGAATGATTTCCCCTCAAGTGTTTGCAGGTGGACAGAGGTCATCATCATCATCATCAATCATATTTATTGAGCGTGTACTGTGTGCAGAGCACTGTACTAAGCACTTGGGAAGTACAAGTTGGCAACATATAGAGACAGTCCCTACCCAACAGTGGGCTCACAATCTAAAAGGGGGAGACAGAGAACAAAACCAAACATACTAACAAAATAAAATAAATAGAATAGATATGTACAAGTAAAATAAATAAATAAATAAATAGAGTAATAAATATGTACAAACATACATACATGTATACAGGTGCTGTGGGGAAGGGAAGGAAGTAAGATGGGGGGGATGGAGAGGGGGATGAGGGGGAGAGGAAGGAAGGGGCTCAGTCTAGGAAGGCCTCCTGGAGGAGGTGAGCTCTCCGTAGGGCCTTGAAGGGAGGAAGAGAGCTAGCTTGGTGGATGGGCAGAGGGAGGGCATTTCAGGCCCGGGAGATGACGTGGGCCAGGGGTCGATGGCGGGACAGGCAAGAACGAGGTACGAGGTACGGTGAGGAGATTAGCAGCAGAGGAGTGGAGGGTGCGGGCTGGGCTGTAGAAGGAGAGAAGGGAGGTGAGGTAGGAGGGGGCGAGGTGATGGAGAGCCTTGAAGCCCAGGGTGAGGAGTTTCTGCCTGATGTGCAGATTGATTTGTAGCCACTGGAGATTTTTGAGGAGGGGAGTAATATGCCCAGAGCGTTTCTGGACAAAGATAATCCGGGCAGCAGCATGAAGTATGGATTGAAGTGGGGAGAGACAAGAGGATGGGAGATCAGAGAGAAGGCTGATGCAGTAGTCCAGACGGGATAGGATGAGAGCTTGAATGAGCAGGGTAGTGGTATGCATGGAGAGGAAAGGGCGGATCTTGGCAATGTTGCGGAGCTGCGACCGGTGGGCTTTGGTGACGGCTTGGATGTGGGGGTGAATGAGAGAGCGGAGTCGAGGATGACACCAAGGTTGTGGGCTTGTGAGACAGGAAGGATGGTAGTGCCATCAACAGAGATGGGAAAGTCAGGGAGAGGGCAAGGTTTGGGAGGGAAGACAAGGAGTTCAGTCTTTGACATGTTGAGCTTTAGGTGGCGGGCAGACATCCAGATGGAGATGTCCTGAAGTCAGGAGGAGATGCGAGCCTGGAGAGAGGGGGAGAGAGCAGGGGCAGAGATGTAGATCTGGATGTCATCGGCATAGAGATGATAGTTGAAGTGGTGGGAGCGAATGAGGTCACCAAGGGAGTGCGTGTAGATCGAGAACAGAAGGGGACCAAGCACTGAACCTTGGGGAACCCCCACAGTAAGAGGATGGGAGGGGGAGGAGGAGCCTGCAAAAGAGACTGAGAAAGAATGACTGGAGAGATAAGAGGAGAACCAGGAGAGGACAGAGTCTGTGAAGCCAATGTCAGATAGCGTGTTGAGGAGAAGGGGGTGGTCCACAGTGTCGAAGGCAGCTGAGAGGTCGAGGAGGATTAGGACAGAGTATGAGCCATTGGATTTGGCAAGCAGGAGGTCATTGGTGACCTTTGAGAGGGCAGTTTCCGTGGAATGTAGGGGACGGAAGCCAGAACGGAGGGGGTCGAGGAGAGAATTGTTGTTGAGGAATTCTAGGCAGCGCGTGTAGACAACTCGCTCAAGGATTTTGGAAAGGAATGGTAGGAGGGATATGGGGCGATAACTAGAAGGTGAGGTGGGGTCAAGAGAGGGTTTTTTTAGGATGGGAGAGACATAGGCATGTTTGAAGGCAGAGGGGAAGGAACCAGGGGAGAGTGAGTGGTTGAAGATGGAAGTTAAGGAGGGAAGAAGTGATGGAGCGAGAGATTTCATGAGATGAGAGGGAATGGGGTCAGAAGCACAGGTGGCCGGAGTAGTACTTGAGAGGAAGGAGGAGAGCTCCTCTGAGAATACTGCTGGGAAGGATGGGAGAGTAGCCGAGAGTGTTGAGAGCCGGGGAGTTGGAGAAGGGGGGGAAGTGACTTTGGGGAGGTCGAAACTGATGGATTTAATTTTGTTAATGAAGTAGGAGGCCAGATCATTGTGAGTGAGGGAAGGAGGAGGGGGAGGAACCGGGGGCCTGAGAAGGGAGTTGAATGTACGGAAGAGCTGGCGGGGGTGATGGGCATGGTCCTCTGGCTCCTTTTACTTAGAAAAAGTCAGTGACTTGGAAATACTGACTGCAATGAAAAATGCAGTAACTTCTAACCCTGAATTCATTCTTGGTTATTGGGAAGCCCATATTTTAGGGGATTAAGGGACATAAATATTCTACCAAAAAATATTTCATTGTGGTCTAGTGGAAAGATCATGGCCCTGGGGGTAAGGACCTGGGCTTTAATCCCAGCTCTGCCACTTGCCTGCTGGTTAACCTTAACCAAGCCACTTAATTTCTCTGTGCCTCAGTTTTCTCATCTGTAAAATGTGAATTAAATAAATACTTCTTCTCCCTTCCACTTAGACTGTGAGCTTCATGTGTGACCAGTACTGGGTCTCACCCAATTATCTTGTATCTACCCCAGCATGTTTTATAGTGCTTGGCACATAGTAAGAACTTAATTCTATAATTATTATTACTACTACTACTAATAAAAATAAAACCCAGGATATGGCATATCTGGCCTTTGCAGAAGTGCATGTTTGAACCTGAAGAAGTACTCCCAATGAGCACCTAATGACATAGGAACCCTATCCTGCTCTTATAGGAGTCATATCATTAGGGGTTAGAGCAGACAATAAAGTGACCAGATGTCTTGAACTAGGCAGGACAATTCCAAAATTTCAGCATCTGTCCTGCCTCCCACTTCAGATTATTGTGAAAACATTTGAGTTCTGAAAAACCAAAGGAGCCAGGGGAGGAGGGAGGATAAAAAGGTAAATTGAGACATGAGTGTATCTCAGTCAATGGGAAGAGTGGAAAAATGCTCACTAAACTGCTCTATCAGTGTAAAAATGGCCTAATGGAAAGAACACGGGCCTGGGAATCAGATGACCTGGGTTCTAATCCCAGCTTTTCCACTTGTCTGCTGTGTGACCTTGGGCAAGTTACTTAACATCTCTGTGCTTGTTATCTCATCTGTAAAATTGAGATTAAGACTGTGAGCACCATGTGGGACACAGACTGTGTCCAACCTTATTAGCTTCAATCTACCCCAGCTCTTAGTACAGTGCCTGGAACATGGTAAGTGCTTAGCAAATACCATTAAGAAATAAAAAGTCAGAGTGAGTACCCAGAGACGACAGGCTCACACTTATGAGCTTCAGCCAGGACTCTGTTGAATACATGTAAAGAACTTCTTCCTGTTCAATACACTAAGATCCCTGTCATCATTCACCTTCTCTAAGGGAAGGAGACGAAAGATCCTTATAAAAGAAGGTGCACTAAATTTGTGCTTTGCATGGATGTGACAGGGGCAGATACACAAGTACATAGAGGAGCAGTGTGGCCTATGGAAAGAGTGTGGACCTGGGAATCACAGAATCTGGGTTCTAATCCCAGCTAAGTCATGTGACCTTGCCCAAATCACTTAATTTACTTGTGCCTTAGTTATCTCAACTGTAAAATGGGAACTTAATACCTGTTCCCCCTCCTACTTAGATTCTGAGCCCATATAGGACAGGAATTATGTCTGACCTGATTATCTTGTATCTTATATCTATCTTTAGAACAGTGTCTGACACATAGTAAGTGCTTAACAAAAAAAAAATCACAATTATTATTATTAGTGTTACAGAGATGGAGAGATAGACATAAAGATACATAGGCACATAGGTTCAGAGATGCATAGACAGACACACCAACTGAGATTTGAAGAGGAGGGAAGGACAGGCCCACAGGTCTTAACTACTGCATAGGCCTCCTCACTGACCTACTCGCCTCCTCTCTCTCCCCCCACATCCAGACACCCTGCTACCCAGATAATTTTTCTAAAAGAAACATTCAGTCCATTTTTCCTCATGTCTCAAGAACCTCCAGTGATTGCTTATCCACCACCACTTCAAAGAGAAACACCCTTTGGTTTAAGACCTTGTCCCCTTCCATTTTACCTTGTTGATTTCCTACTACAACCCAGTATGTTCATTTTGCCCCTGTAACACCAACCTTCTCACCATACTTTGATGTTGTCTACTCAGTGCCAACACGTTGCCCATGTCCTGTTTCTGGCCTGGAATGCTCTCCCCCTTCATATCCACTAGATGATAACTCGCTCCACCTTCAAGGCCTTATTAAAGTCGCATCTCCTCCAAGCAGCCTTCTCCAAGTAAGCCTTCCTATTCCTTACTAAGCCTTCATTTCTTCTATCCCCTCTCCCCTCTGTGTCACCCTTGCTCTTGGATTTGTACCCTTTATTTACTCCAGCCTCTGCCCCTCAGAACTTATGTACATATCTGTAGTTTATTAATTTATACTATTGCCTGCAACCCCTTCTAAACTGTAAGCTCCTTGTGTCCAGGTAACATGCCTACCACCTCTGTTATACTGTACTCTCTCAATTGCTTAGTATAGTGCTCTACACACAGTCAATGCTCAATAAATACAATTGATTGACAGAATTGTAGGAAGAGATGTGATGGAAAGAGACACACTCTGCTCTGCTCATCTGTCTGATGGCTCTGGTGCTTCCCAAAAATGCTACTGTGACAAAGCAGAAACCTCTGTGGTTCCCAGTAGCCTGCTCTGCTACTCCAGCAAGAGATAAGGCTGAGCCAGCAGCAGCGGGGCCGAAGGGCAGCTGGGAGGGAAAAAGTAACCAAGCTTCCTTCTCTCCTCTCTACTTCCTCAGAACATTTCCACACCAACCCACTCTTCCAGGAAGAAGGGCTGTAGCAGGTGGGTATGTGGGATGGTATGTTGGGGCGTGAGGGCTGTGCCCTTTCCTTAACCCAATCACCACCTGAGAGCTCATTTCATCTCCTGGAAACATAGCTCAGGCCATGCACTTAGATCTGAAAACTTTCAGCACCCCACCCTCAGCCCTACAGCACGTATGTATCTATCCGTTATACATATTGCCAATCTCCCCCTCTAGACCTCAGCTATTGTGGGCTGGGGAATGTGTTCAACTCTGCTGTATTATATCCTTCCAAGGACAGTACATAAGTGTTCAATAAATAGGATTGATTGATAAGTAGGAGCTGAGTCACCTCTTTGGAGGAACTAGAGGAAATAGATATTGATTCAGGAATGACAAGAAGACAGTTTTTCAAACTACAATGATTCTCATTCTACCCTGAGGATTTTCACTCCCAAAAGGCATCACAAACACTGTTACAAGTGTTCCAGAACCACAGCTGCCAGGGCAAGCTCTAGGAAAGCTCTGATGAAATTTTTAGGGGAATAAAGAATATGTACAGAGGAGTTGATTAGAGAAGGGTTCTAATCCCAGCTCCACCATGTACCTGCTGTATGACCTTGGGTGACTCACTTCACTTCTATCTGCCTCAGCTCCTACTTACACTGTGAGCCCTGGGTGGGACCTGATTATCTTGCATCTACCGCAGTGCTATGGTCAGAACATAGTAAACACTTAAGAAATGCCAGCCCATGTCTCCCCTAGCCTAAAAAAATCCCTCTCTTGACCCCACGGCTCCCTACAGTTACTGCCCCATCTCCCCCCTACTATTCCTCTCCAAACGCCTTGAGCAAGTTGTCTCCACCTGCTGTCTCAAATTCCTCTCCTCTGATTCTCTTCTAGATCCCTTCCAACCTGGCTTCTGTCCCCTTCATGCCACAGAAACTGCCCTCTCAAAGGTCATGAATGATCTCCCTCTTGCCAAATCCAATGGCTTCTACTCCATCTTAATCCTCCATGGTCTCTCAACTGCTGTCAAAACGTCCCCTTCTCCTGGAAAAATCCAACCTCGGCTTCACTCACCCTGTCCTCTCCAGGTTCTCATACTATCTCTCTGGCCACTCATTCTCAGTCTGTTTGCAGGATCCTCCTCTGCCTTCCACCCCATAACTGTGGGTGTCCCTCAGAGTTCAGTTCTAGTTCTAGTTCCTTCTAGTTTCCATCTACACCCACTCCCTTGAACAACTCATTTGCTCACATGTCTTCAACTACCATCTCAATGCAGATGATTCCCAAATCTACATCTCCAGCCCTGATCTCTCTCCCTCATTACATTGTTGCATTTTCTCCTGCCTCCAAAATACTTCTACTTGGATGTTCTGCCATCACCTCAAACTTAATATATCTAAAACAGAACTCTTTATCATCCCACCCAAACCCTGTCCTTCCCCTGACTTTCCTGTCACTGTAGACAGCACCACCATCCTGTCTTATAAACCTTGGGGTTACTCTTGTCTCCTCTCTGTCATTCAACCCACATATTCAATCCATCACTAAACCCTGTTGGTTTGACCTTCACAACATCACTGGAATATACCCTTTCCTCTCCATTCAAACTGCTACGATATTAATCCATGTTATCCACATCCTGCCTCTGGCCCGGAGCACCCTCCCTCTTCATATTCAACAGACAATTACTCTCCCCGCCTCTTCATAAACCTTATTGAAGGCATATCTCCTCCAAGAAGCCTTACATAACTAAGCACTCTTTTCCTTTTCTTCCACTTCCTTCTGCGTTGCTCTGACTTGCTCCCTGTATTTATCCCCCATCCCACCCCCACTGTACTTACATACATATCTGTAATTTATTTATATTAATATGTCTCCCCTTCTAAATTATAAGCTCATTGTGAGCAGGGAATGGGTCTGTTATACTGTTAAATTGAACTCTCTTAAGCACTTAGTTCAGTGCTCTGCACACAGTAAATCCTCAATAAATATGATTGACAATTATTTTTAATTGTAGACCTCAAGGCTTTTGTGACACCACTCACATTCTTTCATCCCTAACAACAACAACAACAACAACAACAATAATAATAATAATAATAATAATAATAACGACAGAATTGGTTAAGCACTTATTATGTGCCAGGCACTGTACTAAGTGCTGGGGTGAACACACCCAAATTGGGCTGGACACAATCCCCTGTCCCACCTGGGGCTCACAGTTTCAATTCCTATGTACAGATGAGGTAACTGAGGCCCAGAGAAGTGAAGTGACTTGCTTGAAGTCACACAGCAGATAAGTGGTGGAGTCAGGATTAGAACCCATGACCTTCTGACTCCCAGGCCCATGCTCTATCCAATATGCCCTGCTCCTGCCAATCAAGTTCCCATGGGAGCACAGAGTGCAACAAGCGAGTTAGTGGTCAGGGGTGCAAGATATTGTGAAGTGAATGTGCGGTCTAGGCTCATGTTAAAATAGCTACAAGCAGAGCTAGGGCTAAGATGTAACTCCCCTGAATCCCAGAGCAGTCTTCTTTCCACTGAATCAATCCTCAGGGCTAGCAGGGCTCTATACAGACCAAAACTACAGGATCCTGCCCAGCCTGATCCACCCTGATTGTGCCATTGCCTGGTCTAGTAATAGCTAAAACCCTGGCCCTGATGCATAAATTCTTCTGTGAACATTTGCCTCTAGGACAGTATAAGCTCCAGGAAATGTGTTTCTAGCCACTTTCAGTTCAGTGCTACTGTGGTCTCATTATTTGAGCAGGGACGGTACAGGTTAGTTGAAAGCTTTTCAATTCTAGTCTAAGCTTGGCTTGGAAAACTAAGGCTGATGCCCAGTATTCCCAGTCACTAACTAAGTTCTGGCGAGACCCACATGGACTGACTGAAGAAGGAGCCCTTCTGGTCATGTGGGAATGAGTTGGACAGAAAAGTTTTAAACCTGGTTCTCAAACCAACTCAGGATTAATATTAATAGAAATGGTTTTTATTAATTTCTATGTGCCAAGCACTGGGAAGGGTAATTATTTGGTAAGCACTTATTATTTGCCAAGAGCTGGGGTAGATAAAATATGGATATCGGACAAAGTCCCTGTCCCACTTGAAATCTGTCTAAGAAGAAAAGAGAACAGGTAAATTATCCCCACTTTACAGATGAGGAAATTGAGACCCTGAGAAGCCAGGTGATGTGCTCAAGGTAACAACAGGCAAATGCCAGAGTTGGGACTTGAACCCAGGTCCTCAACTGCCAAGTCTGTGCTCTTTCCACTAGGCAACAATGTTGTCACTGTAGGGATGCCACTTTTCAGATTTAGGTAAGGAAATACTAGCAAACGGCTGAGATTTTTTCCTTCATTTTGATCTGACATTCAATTGTGAACAATTCTTTGAGATGATAATTATAGGACTATAACTCTGAAGCATCTGCTTCAGTCACTGAAAAGAATGTGTCACAGCTCTGAGCTCTCTGTAGGTTGCTGAGTACAGACAAGTTAGTTTCCTGAGGTCCTGGCCTCTGTCTGGCACAGCATCCCCTCACCACTCCTCCTCCACGCTGCCACAGGACTGAATCCAAGAAAATAAGCAGGAGACCTGCCAAGTTCTTACAAGGTTTTACAGGGAGAGTACAGGAGTATGAACTGAAGGAAGGGTTAGGAAAGCATCATTATGCTATGGTTCTATGTGAACATATGTATGTGTGTGTGGGTGTGTGTGAGAGCAGAGAGACAGAGAAAGACAGAGACAGAGGAGTTGAAGCTCCTGCTGGTAAGATGGCACTTCCAAATCCTGGACAAGGATATATGCACATAATAATAATAATAATAATAATAATAATGGCATTTGTTAAGCGCTTAGTATGTGCTAAGCACTGTTCTAAGTGCTGGGGCAGGTACAGGGTAATTAGGTTGTCTCATGTGGGGCTTACAGTTTTAATCCCCATTTTACAGATAAGGTAACTGAGGCACAGGGAAATTAAGTGGCTTGCCCAAGGTCACACAGCAGACAAGTGGCAGAGCTGGGATTAGAACCTCTATCCTCTTACTCCCAAGTTAGAGCTCTTTCCACTAAGCCATGCTGCTTCACATGCCATCATACTCAATGTAAGGTGATGACTTCAGAAGGGCCATTTTGTGGAACTTGGTGGCAGAAGCAGGGCATAAAGCAGAAAATAATTTTTAAAAGTCTATACATAAAGCTTCTGGTTCCATGTCAGTCCTGGAAAAGGGACAGGTGACAGGCCAGATGAAAACTGAACTGACTCATATAAAACCAGACAACTGCCCCTCGCCCCCATCCCTTGCCCCAGTCTACTGGTGAGAACCTACCCAGCATATCAGAGGCTGAAAAGACCAATGTGCAACTGATGTCTCTCTTTCTTCATTGTGAGTCCTACAGACAGATCCTTGCTGCTCTTTCCCTGTCCCAGATCCTTGCCAGTCCTCTTGCTGTTTTCCAGGATGCCTCTGAACTTTCTGGTCTTCCCAAAGCCTCCATTCAAGGAGAGCAACCCCTTTCTTGATTGCCTCTTGCCCTGATGGACCTTCTGTTTATGAGTGGGCTGCCTCCCCTATCCCAATCCCCAGGCTCTTTAAAATGTTAGTCAGACAGTCAATCATATTTATTGAGCACTTAAGCATGTGCAGAGCACTATACTAAGTGCTTGGGAGAGTACAATGCAACAATAGATGCGTTCCCTGCCCACAATGACATACAGTCTAGAGGGAGTTTACGCTCTAGCTGGTCCAAGAAAAGGGATTATTATGCAGTAGGATTTCATTACCATAAATGACAAAGTGTGGAAAACTGTGGGACTAGGATAGATAGTAGGAAAAAATTCTTCCTAGGTATGGTTGTGAATTTCTGAAGCACATGGCTAAGCAAAATTATCATGAGAGTTCTAAGGCACCGTCCTGTCTCAGGTGGTTTAAGTACAACTCTGGCTGAAGCAAGGGATTATATTTGGTAATAATGGCATTATTTATTAAGTGCTTACTAAGTGCTGAGGTAGATTCAAGATAATCAAGTGAGACACAATCCCCTTCCCATGGGGACTTGCAATCAAAGAGAGGAAGGGAGAACAGGTATTTTATCACCATTTTATAGATAAGGAAACTGGAGCCCAGAGATATCATGTAACTTGCTCAAGGTCACACTGCAGGCAATTGTCAGAATTAGGACTGAAACTTGGGTCTCCTGACTCCCTTTCCAGTGCACTCTCCATTAGGATACACTGCCTTCCCCTGGAGGTCTCTGCCTGCTCTAAGGTTATTTGTCATACAATACTGGTGCAGACCAGTGTTTGAGGCTAAAAAAGTAATCAGGCAGGTATAAAGGGGATTATTTAGAGGTTTTAAGGGAAATGAAGCATAATCCAATCCCTTTCTCTATCTGCTTTTGTTTGCTTTTCTTGGGAGTCCCTGGTTATGGAGAGACTCAGGGTGTTTGCTGTGGCTGAATGTCTGTGCTCTGATTCAAAGAACACCATAAGGAAAAGGAATGACTGGAAGCCACTGGAAACAGTAAGTAGGGGCAGGGCAGATTTTGAAGATAAGATAAATTCTGCTGACCCTTAGAGTTGGTGGAGTGCTGGGCAACCACTCTGCGGTTTATTCCACATCCCCAGCCCATACTGAGCTGCTTGCAGTTAGCAGAGGAAACTGAGGCAAGGCTAAATCCCCTTTACAAGGAGCACAGCCAACAAAACCAGATCCGGAACTCCCCACCCAAAGGAAGGTCGAGGGCTTCTGGGTTTGTTTGACTTATAGTATTTGTTAAGTGCTTACTATGTATCAAACACTGTTCTAAGCACTGGGGTAGGTACAAGTTAATTAGGTTGGACTAAATCCCTGTCCCTCATGGGGCTCACAGTCTAAGTAGGAGGGAGAATGGGTATTTAATCCACATTTTACAGCTGATAAAACTGAGGTACAGAGAGGTTAAGTGACTTGCTCAAAGTCACACAGCAAGCAGAAACAGCATAGAACAGTGGATTAAGCACGGATCTGGGAGTCAGAAGGTCATGGGTTCTAATTCCGACTTCACCACTTGTCTGATGTGTGACCTTGGGCAAGTCACTTCACTTCTCTGGGCCTTAGTTACCTCATCTGTAAAATGGGGATTGAGACAGAGTCCCATGTGGGACAGGGACTGTATCAACCCAATTTACTTGTATCCACCCCAGTGCTTAGTACAGTGCCTGGTATATAGTAAGTGCTTAAATTCCACAATCATTATTATTATTGTTTATTATTAATTGTCAGTGCCAGGACTAGATCTCAGGTCCTCCAACTCTGAGGCCTGTGCTCTTTCCACTAGGCCTGGTTTCTTGGGGAAATCACTACTCTGGCAGCAGCACATGAGACAAGGGAGGAGAAAGGCAGAGGCCTCTGGAGACCTGTGGCATGTGTTAAGCAACTGCAAGAGTCCAGCAGGGCTTTTCAAAGCCAGCTACACAGAGATCGTTCCTGCCCATAACATAAAAATCATTCTTTGAGTCGATCAAAGACTGTGCAACCTGAGAATGATAGTGAGTTTAAAACATCACCTATTCTGCGGGCCTATAATTAAAGCCTATTTGATGGATTCCATGAAATCTTTTCTGCACACAGTAAGCAGAATACAGATATGAGTAAAAATATGAGGAAATGATCATTTGAGTTATAGAAACTAAAAATGAAATCTCCTTAAATGAAACACTCTTCTGAAAAATTTTTCCTCAAAAAATTCACCTGGGTCTATCAGGCAAAATGTAGTTCTTTCTCTGGCAAGCATGGCACTTACTAAGTTCACCCCATGCCAAGAGAAGAGAAATTGAGAAAACAAGGTTGTGGTGAACCAAAGAGAGGCTCAAAGCACTATGGGAAATTGGGGAAGAATCACATGAGATGAAAGAGTTGGAAGACAAGAGAGGCCAGAGTAAGGCCAAGAAAAATAAGGAATTAATTAATCCAGTGCTATTTATTGAGTGCTTAATGTGTGCAGAGCACTGTTCTAAGCACTGAGGAGAGTGCAATATAACAGAGTTGGTAGAGCTGTTCCCTGCTCACAGTGAGCTTGCAAAGAAAGAAAATCTGAAGAGACAGTATGAGAGGGAATCCTCCCAGCAAATACAGTACAGTACTTAATATGCTTTTAATACATATTACTTTAAAATGAAAAACTTCACTCTCAAATGTGTAAATAAACCTATTTCAATCATCATTTTTCAAATCTTTAACAAGCCAGAGTCTTGGCAGCAGGAACCACAACTTTTTCTCTCAGAGTCAAAAATTTGAATGTAGCCCAAACCATGAAGCTTTTACTGGAGGACAGCTGTTTAGCCGCTTATGTGATGCAATAATTCCTTGTCTTCATCTAGTCTTTGCCCCCAGCAACTCAAAAGCACTATTTACAATCATAATCTAATTAATCCTCTCAGAGAGGATAAAGGTTTTCCCCAAGGTCAAATAGTGAGAAGTGCTGGATCAGAAACAGGATCACTTACCCGATGTGAGTTTGGCAACCCAGGTAAGGGTAAGCCATCTCCAAAAAGCCACAGCCCCAAATTGGCAGTCGACAGTGAGAAAAATGGCCTGAAAGGAGATGGAGTGTCTCATCAAGAGCCAGGCGGGGGTGGGCTCCTTGTTCCTGATCAGTGTAGGCAGGAGGGATGTCAGTCTCCCCGGAAATCAATCCAGCAGCAGAACTGAATCCGCACAATAACTTTTAGGAGGGTAAAAAGCATTACATTCTCTAAAGTGGTTTTATGAATAACCTACTGCAGAGTGCAATTACCAAAGGAGGGAGGGGAGTGCCTTCCAGATGCCGGCAGGAAGCCATGAGCCTACCGCTTAATGGTTTCATTGTTAGATCAGAAAGAGAGTGGGTAGAATTTTAAAAAACCAACCCAGGCACTAAGTTTTAGGGAAAAAAAGCCCAAATCATCAGCTAATAATCACAAGTTTATTGGAAAGGTGGCATTTCAAGGATCTAAAGCCCACTGAACACAAAGATCTCATCAACACTTTAATGTTCTATGCAGACCGGATCCAGAAAGAAAAACATAGCAATGGTCCAGATTTGTTTTGTGCTCTATTGCTGTTTAGCCTCCTGTGAAGAAAACGAAAGCTAAAAAGGGAAAGGAAGAAAGAAACTAATGGGAAGTCTGTAACTCTGTTGTTTTGTACTCTCCCAAGCCTGAGTACAGCACTCTCCACAGAGTAGTTGCTCAATAAATGATGATGATAATGGGATCTAAGGCAGAGGCTTCTCAACCTGGGAAATGCAAGGTGGAGAAGAGGTCAGTTATTTCTTGTGTTGGTGACCATGAGCAATCAATTGATTGTATCTACCAAGCGCTGGTTGTGTGAAGTCCATTGTATTAACAGATTGGGAGAGTAAAATTTAACAGATTTGGTAGATGTTCCCTGCTCAGTGGGAACTTTAAGCTATATAATAATTATGGTATTTGTTCATCATTTACTATGTGTGAGGCACTGTACTAAGCACTGACTATATGTCTACTTGGCACTTGTTGAGTCCCTCAATTTGTAAAATAATCTGATGATTGTCTCTTCGAATAAATGGTTCATCTCTCTCTGTGCAGTGCTTTCTTCTCCTAGAAGAAGTATGGTTTAGTGGAAAGTGCAGGGGCCTGCGAATCAGGGGATCTGGGTTCTACTCCCAGGTCCACTACTTGACTGCTGAGTGACCTTGGCCAGGAAAGCGGAGTGGCTTATTGGAAAGAGCACAGGCTTGGGAGTCAGAGAACATGGATTCTAATCCCAACACTGCCACTTGTCTGCTGTGTGACCTTGGGCAAGTCACTTAACTTCTCTGTGCCTCAGTTCCCTCATCTGTAAAATGGGGATGAAGACTGTGAGCTCCACGTGGGACAACCTGATCACCTTCTATTCCCCCCAGTGCTTAGAACGTGTTTTGCACATAGTAAGCACTTAAATACCAACATTATTATTATTATCATTATTATTATTTATTATGGTATTTGTTAAGTACTTATTATGCGTGAGGCACTGTTCTAAGTGCTGGGGTAGAAACAAGCAAATCAGGTTGGACACAGTCCCTGTCCCATGTGGGGCTCCCAGTTTCAGTTCCCACTTTACAGAGGAAGTAACTGAGGCACAGAGAAGTAAAGTTACCCAAGGTCTCACAGCAAATAAGTGGTGGAGCCAGGTTTAGGACCCATGACCTTCTGACTCCCAGGCCCCTGCACTATGGCATGCTGCTTTGAACCCCGTGTGGGACCTATTTTGTATCTACCCCAGCACTAAGTACAGTGGTTGAAACACAATACTTAAGTAATACTTAACTAATTAAATACTAGAATTATTACACCTAAACCTTTGCTCTTTGGTCCTCCCAAGCTATCCTCCTAAATGTCCCTCTCTCTTTCAACTTCCACCTCTTTTACTTATTTTGTGTTTTTCCTAAGCACCTTAGGACAGTGTTCTCTCTGCTCACAGTAAATGAGCCACAGTTATTGTTGATATTTATGTCAGTGAATTAAATATGTCAGGTTGCCAGGATAGCTCTGTGCATTTAAAGTGTATAATTAAATGGCAATGAGGAGCGGGAAGAAAAATTTGCTTGTTTTCTGGGGAGCATTTTAATCGGAGATCTCATCTCCCATGGTACAATGAAACCTGGAATAAAGCTGCTTTCAGGGTGGCTCAGACAGAGAACCTCATCTGCAAAATAGGGATTTAATCATACTCCGTCCTAAGACTGGGAGCCCTGTTTGGGACAGGAACTCTGCCCAACTTGATTGTCTTGTAACTGCCCCAGCTCTTCATGAGAAGCAGCGTGGTTTAGTGGAAAGAGCATGGGCTTGGGAGTCAGAGATCATGGGTTCTAATCCCGATTCCACCACTTTTCAGCAGTGTGACTTTGGGCAAGTCATTTAATTTTTCTGTGCTTCAGGTCCCTCATCTGTAAAATGGGGCTGAAGACTGTGAGCCCCACGTGGGACAACCTGATTACCTTGTATTTACCCCAGCGCTTAGAATGGTGCTTGGCACATAGTAAGTGCTTAACAAATACCATTATTATTACAAGCTCTTAGTACAGTGCTCTGCACATAGTAAGCGCTCAATAAATACGATTGAATGAATGATTATTATTAATTCAGTGTTGAGCACATAATATTGACACTTGTCTACTTGTTTTGTTGTTTGTCTCCCCCTTCTAGACTGTTAGCCTGTTGTTGGGTAGGGACTGTCTCTATGTGTTGCCAACTTGTACTTCCCAAGCGCTTAGTGCACATAGTAAGCGCTTAATAAATGCCATTATTATTATTACTATTATTATTACAGTGCTATGCATACAGTAAGTGCTCAATAAATGTGATTGAATGAGTAAGTTCTTACAAAGTATGTTTTTTTTAAAATGGCTGATATATGTGGCCTGGTGAAGACATCCCTCTGGACTATACATGGAGGAGAATGTCTCGATCCTGCTGCCACTCCCATTCTCCTAAGTCGACAGACAGAGGTTTGCAGGCCGCAGTCGGGATGAATCTGGAAATGGCCTTCCAAAATCCTTCAGATGGTACCTACAATTTAACCGGGTCATTTCAATTGTACCTGTGGAAGTCCTCAACTCTAGACATTTTAAATTAAGATCAATGGCACTTACAACATTTCTAAATTAATACCCCATTTCACCTACACAATACATCAGTTTCAATTTCACAACACTAGGCTCTTTTACAACATCTGCTCTAGAAGCTCAAACTGTGAGTGGGGGCCACAGGAGCCATGGAGAAAAGGAGAAAATTTTCAAAGTGGTGAAGGTAGGGGAGGGTCAACAAGTTTACTTTTCTGCCGAGTGGAATCTGTCTCCCTGGACTTTACAAGAGAAGCAGCATGGCCTAGTGGATAGAGTACGGGCCTCGGAGTCGGAAGATCATGGGTTCTAATCCCGGCTCCACCACTTGTCTGCTTTGTGACCTTGGACAAGCCACTTTTCTTCTCTGGGCCTCAGTTACTGCATCTGTAAGATGGGGATGGAGGCTGTAGCCCCACATGGTTGTATAGTGGTATTATTATTAATAATAATAATAGTATTTGTAAAGCATTTACTATGTGACAAGCATTAGGGTATATACAAGGCAATCAGGTTGGACACAATCCCTGTCCCAAATGGAACTCAGACTCTTAATCCCTATTTCACAGATGAGGTAAGTGAGGCACAGAGAATTTAAGTGTCTTGCCCAAGGTCACACAGCAAACATGTGGCAGAGTCGGGATTAGAATCCAGGTACTTCTGACTCTCAGGCCTTTGCTCTTTCCATTAAGCCATGCACTCTGCATACAGAATGTGCTTAATAAATTCAATTGATTGATTGACTATCCCAGATTCAATATAAATACATTTATTCAGACATATTAGTTCAAATTGATCGAGTACACAGTTCTGAATAATTTGGGTAAAAATTGAATCTCCAACCTTAAAGACTTCGTTCTGACCTATGCTCTTTCACCTTTAGATGCAGTTTTCAGGTACTAATTGGGTTAAAGGCTGAGGACTGCCTGTGCTTTTAAATGTCTGCTTTAGGGAATATTTCCAAAGAGGAAAATGAATCCAAAGAATATACAAACCCAGTGCAAACATTCATCCTAAAAACTAACCTCTTAGTTTAACTTGGTAAGTCATCTTGTATAATCTTTAGGCAGCATCTTGTTTAGGCTAAATGTTTGGATGACTAATTCAAATGTGAGGCATTTTATGAAGGCAAATAATATATTCTCATAAACTAGAATTGGCAAGCATATGCTTAAACCAATGATAAAAATAAGCATTGGCCCACGTCTTTAGGGCCATAAAGAAATAAGGGTAGACTTAACAGGAATCAAACAGCAGGCCTAATGAAAAACAGCAATGCATTATAGAGAAATTGGATATTTGTCTCTCCTCTCCTTTTTTTAATTAGATTTTCATAGATAACAATGTTTGGGGAAGAATGCTGAATGTGGTTTTTGCAAGAAGATGTTTGTGTTCTTTTCATTTATTGAGGTGAAGAGGAGGAGAGGAGAGAAGTCAGAGTGGAAGTCAGATGGAGGCAGGACCAATGGGCCAGGCAGAATTTCTGTAGCTTAATGATTTTCGGAAACTCTTTGTCAATCTGGTTTGGCACCAGAGAATATTCCTTCATATGATATTTGACTCCTATTGTCAGAAGAATATTGATATTGAATGTCAGGAAATTAGGCAGGCCAAAGGGGATATTGGGGAATGCCTAGAGTATCTTTTAGGGATTTAGAGGAGTCATTTGATGATTGGGTGTTAAAGATGCCTCAGAGATAAAAAAAAAAAAAAAGGTAACTGATAAACCCAGTAGATTCTCTAAAGATCTTTGTTAAGGAAAATGCTAGGGTCACACACCCTAATTTTTTTTTTCATATCAGAAACAAAAAAAACCCAACCTGAAGCTGACTAGGAAATGTCTGCTGCAATTGATAAATTAGATGCAACTAGATAATACCTACTTGAAAGTTTGAAATGCACTCATGGGAGGAATTGTGGAATTCCAGGCAATAGGGTGAAACTATTATTACAAATAGTCACTGCACTGGAAGGTTCAAAAGATGTTCCTGGGAATTATAGATCAGTGAATCTCACTTCGCAGTCTGGCAAATTAGTAGACTAGAATGGGTAAGCACATAGAAAAATGAATCTCTTTGGGAAATCAAAACTGCATGGTTTATGTAAGGGAAAATTTGTCTCACTGAACAGTTGACATTCTTAGAAGAGGCCAAAAAGAATCAATGGGTATGACACAGTCACAGTTTGTAAAGGCCTAGAAAAAAGGTCCATACTAAATCAATCAATGAATGGTGTTTATTGAGTATTGCAGCATGGCTCAGTGGAAGGAGCCTGGGCTTAGGAGTCAGAGGTCATGGGTTCTAATCCCGGCTCCACCACTTGTCAGCTGTGTGACTTTGGGCAAGTCACTTCTCTTCTCTGTGCCTCAGTTCCCTCATCTGTAAAATGGGGATTAAGACTCTGAGCCCCATGTGGGACAACCTTGATTACCTTGTATCCCCCCCAGTGCTTAGAACAGTGCTTGGCACATAGTAAGTGCTTAAATACCAACATTATTATTATTATTATTATTATTAATGTGTGCAGCATACAGAATTAAGTGCTTGGAAGTGTGTTATATAAAAGAGTTAGTAGACATGTTCCCTGCTCTCAAGGATCTTACAGTCAATCAATGTATTGCATTTAACACTTACTGTGTGCAGAGCACTATTCTAAGAGCTTGGGAGAGTAAAATACAACAGACTTGGTAAATGCAATCCCTGACTACAACCAGTTTACAGTCTAGAGGATCTTTTAAAAATAGATCTGAGCAATTATTGCTCAGATTACCAAGAATGTTCTTTTACGATTTGAAAACTGTCTAAGAATAGGAATGAGTAACCATTTTTCCAGATGGAGAAGGGCAAATAGTGAGTTCCCTCAGAGATCAGTGCTATGACGAGTATTAGCATTTTGGTAAATAATCTGGAATTTTAAGTGCACAGTAAAAATTTTAAGTTTGTAAATAAAACAATATTCTTCCAGGAGATGAGATGCCAGAACTATAGATTGTACGCTCCTTTCGGGAAGGGAAAAAGTATTTACCAACTCTGTTCTAGTATACTCTTGATACCATTGATTGATTAATTACAGGGATAAAGTACAGAAAACTGAATGAGTGGGCTTAAAAGTAATAAACTTCAGTGTGGGTACATGTAGACAAATGATTCTTCCTTATTCAGGGTAAGTCTTTAAACAAATCATGTTTGAATAGATCATAAGGATACAAAAAAAAAAGATACAGAAACTGGATACCGGAAGTACTATAAAAGCATTAGTGGAATTTTTTTGTTGTCAGTTAGCACTTTAATCCACATTTGATAACCTTTAGTTTTATACTTTTTTAAAATGGTATTTGTTAAGTCATGCTATGTGCCAGGCACTATACTAAATGCTAGGGTAGATACAAGATAATCAGGTTGGACACAGTCCATGTCCCACATGGGGATCACAGTCTCCATCCCCATTTTACAGATGTGGTAGTTTAGGCATAGAGAAATTAAATGACTTACCCAAAGTCACACAGCAGACAAGTGGCAGATCTGGGATTAGAAACCAGGTCCTTCTGACTCCCAGGCCTGTGCTCTAACAACTAGGCCATGCTGTTCCTAACCTAAATCAGTTATAAACCATGTGCTCTTTCCATGTGAAGCTGGAAGGCCTCAATTATAGAATGCCATGAGTTCCCACAACCCACCTGAGCCATAAATAGCTTCCCTCAGCTTTTTCACATAGCAAGAGTCAAAGGTTAAAACTAATTATAACCTTAACCTAATATAAGGTACTCAACCTAAAGTGTTAATGTCTTTGACATTGTTATTATAGAAGTTACGATGCTCAGATTCATGCCCCTTGAGCCGCTCCAATTTGTGGACACTGGTGACCACTGAGATAACTAAGAGGCTGCAGTGTCTCTCTTATAACTGGAAACCAGGCTGGAAATCTCCAGGGACCAGGTTTCCCTGATACGTTTCCTGCTTTCAAATTCAATGTCCACCTTTGGTCTTCCTCTCCACTACCATGCCCTTGTCAGAAACCAAAGCAGAGAACTGGGTGAAAAAACTGGGAGTCAGAATGCCTGGGTTCTAATCCGAGCTCTGCCACTTGTCTGCCAAGTAACCCTGGGCAATTCATTTAACTTATCTGTGCCTCAGTTCAGATTCTGAAGAAAACTTTTCCAAAGTAAAAATGGTGGATTTCATAATATATATGCATTGAGAGGTAATGTTGCCTAGTGGAAAGTGCAAGGCTCTGGGAGTCACAAAACCTAGGTTCTAATCCCACTCTTCTACATATCTGTTGTGTGACATTGGGCAAATCATTTAACTCTCTGTGCAGAAGTTACCCCATCTGTAAAATGGGGATTAAGACTGTGATTCTTATGTGGGACACGGGCCGTGTCCAACCTGATTATCTTGTATCTACTACAGTGCTGAGTATAGTGTCTGGCACATAGTAAGAGGTTAACAAACACTGCAATTATTATTATCATAAGAAAAAATACATTCGGTATTTCATCAGCAATTTTTTTTCAGAACCTCAAAGATCCCGTAGCTCAGAGTGTCCTCAACTCTCACCACGCCCCTCTGACTGAAGATGTGAGTGTCTGATTTGGATGAAGAAGAAACTGAGATGAGAGAGAAACTGAGAGGTTGGGAAAGTCATTCAGCCTCCTGTCTCTTATTCCAGTGTTTTATCCTACCACTAACTGAGAATTGCTACAGTGCCGAGCATTGATCTGCTTCTTGTATCACCCATAGCAACCCCCAATGGGAAACCTACTCTGCCTCTATTCTATCCACTGCCCTCACCAGTTGTTTAAGACATTTAACTCCCTCCTCAAAGCCCCTGCCCCACTTCCCCCATCTCTTGCCCCGAATGACCTGGCCATGCACTTTATTGAGAAAATTGAACCATTAGACTTGTCCCTATAATCTCCCCTGCTCTGCTCCAGTCCCTCCCTCCTCCTGCCCCTTCTTCAACTCTCTCATCTTTCCCAGTAATATATTATATCTCCTGACTTCTCAAAATCCATCCCAACTACCTGCTCCTCTGACCCCATCCCTTTTCACCTATCAAATCACTTGTTCCCTCCCTTCTCTCCCTGACCACCATCTTCAACTGCTCATTCTCCAATGGCTTTGCCCCTCTGCTTTCAAACCTGCTTATGTTTCCCCATCATAAAAACAACAAAAACCCTTGACTCCATGGCTCCCTCCATTTACTGCCCCATCTCTCACCTATCATTCGTTTCCAAGCTCCTTTTGTGATTTATCTACACCTGCTGTCTCATGTTCCTCTCCTCCAATTTGCTCCTTGATCCTTCCAATCTGGCTTCCAGCCCCTTCCCAGATTAAATCCTCCTCTCCTCTTCTCCCACTCCTTTCTGCACCAGTCCTACTTGCTCCATAATTCATCTTCCCTCACAACCCCACAGCACATATGTATATATCTGTAATTTATCTATTTATTTATATTAATGCCTGTCTCCCCACCTGGACTGTGAGTTCATTGTGGGCAGGAATCTGTGTTTGTTGTTATATTGTACTCTCCCAAGTGCTTAGTACAGTGCTTTGCATACAGTGAGAGCTTAAATATGGTTGAATGAACGACTGAATGAACCAATAATCTCCTCCTTGCCAAATCCAATAGCCTCTACTCTATCTTAATCCTCCTTTACCTCTCAGCTACGTTCAAAACAGTCGACTACCTCCTTCTCCAGGAAACTTTATCCAACCTTGGCTTCACTTATGCTGTGTCCTCTCCTATCTCTCCAGCCACACATTCTCCACTGTTTCATGGGCTCCTCATCTGCTTCTCACCCACTGTGGGAGTACAGCAAGGCTCAGTTCTGGGTTCCCTTCTATTCTTTTTCCACATCCATTCCCTTGAAGAACTTTTTCACTCCCATGGTTTCAACTACCATTTCTATGAGGTTGATTCCCAAATCTACATCTCCAGCCCTGGTCTTTCTCCTTCTCGGCAGTTTTAGCATTTCCTCCTGCCTTCAGGACATCTCTACTTGGAAGTCCCTCTGACACCTCAAACTTAACATGTCCATAACATAACTTCTCATCTTCCCATCCAAGCCCTATTCTCTCCCTGACTTTCCCATCACTGTGAGAGCAGCACCATCCGCTCCGTCTCACAAACCCATAACGTTTACATTATCTTCAAGTCCTTTCTCTTATTCAACCCACATTTTAAATCTGTTACCAAATTCTGTTGATTCTGCCTTCAAAACATTACTAAATCTGCCCTTTCCTCTCCATCCAGTTACCACGTTAATTTTGATTACTGCATCAGAAACTCCTTATCATGAACTTTAAAGCAATCTCCTTGCACCCCAACCTTACCTCCCTGATTTCCTACTAAAACCCAGCCCACATACTTTGCTCCTCTAATGCCAACCTACTCATTGTTCCTCAGTCTCATCTCTCTTGCCCCCAACCCCTCGGCCACGTCCTGTCTCTGGCCTGGAATGTCCTCCCTCTTCATGTCTGAGAGATGATTATTCTCCCCACTTTTGAAACCTTATTAAAAACACATTTCCTCCAAAAGGCCTTTCCCAACTAAGCTCTCATTTTTCCTCTTCTCCCACTCCTTTCTGCCTCTCCCTTGCACTTGAATTTGCACTGTCTCTCAGCCCTTTATATCTTTTGTATATGTCCATAGTTTATTTATATTAATTCTTTACCATTCCCTCCCACCCACCAGACTGTAAGCCTATTATGAACAGAGAACGTGTCTACCAACTCTATTATATTGTACTTTCCCAGCCCGTGCTTTTTCATTTAGGTACCAGAGGAATATAGGTTTGTATAAGAATTGAGAGAATAATTGCCTTATTCTCCGAGTTCAGCTGAACCTAGGCTTGTGTTCTAATTTGTTTGTATTAACTACATCCCTTATATATAATTTCCCTAAAAGTTCCAAATTTCACTGATAATGGGAAATAAAACAAATTACTGCAGAATAACTTTTTTCTATGGTGTAGAAACAAAAAATAAGCTCTATAGGAAAAAAAAATGCTCTGTAAAACCATTTTCCATTCCAGCATCCATTCAGCCCTGAGCGGGATAGGGTAGATAATTTTTCTCAGGGTGTAGGTGGGAATAGAGGCTTAGAAAGAGTAAAAACTTTGCCCATAGTTCTAACATGGAAAGTAGCATGGCCTAGAGGAAACAACACAGGCCTGGGAGTTAGAGGCCCTGTATTCTAATCCTAGTTCTTCCAGTTGCCTGCTGTGTGACCTTGGGCAAGTCACTTAATTTCCTCAACTGCAAAATGGGGATTCTAAACCTGTTTTCCCTCCTTAGAGCCCATATGGGATAGGGACGGTGTACAACGTGATTAACTTGTATGTACCCCAGCATTTAGAATATGCTTGACACATTATACGGACTACATACTACTACTACTACTTCTACTAATAGCATCAGAAGCAGAAATGTATCATTCAGCTTTTCTGCCTGTCCAGCCCTTCTCCTCTCTACCAAGGGCTGGATTAAGGCTTTTGAGGCCCCCTGGATTGACAGGCAGGATGAGTTCCCTAGCCAGTATCTGATCCCTGCCTCCCTCCCTGGAGTCTATGCAGGCACGCCCCTCTCTCCATTCAGGTTTCCTATCTTCTCACATGATCCTCTGACACCTGACATAGTCTAGGCTATTTTAGTCCCAAATGGTGACTGGAATAGAGATAAAATCTAGAGGTGCAGGATATGAGGGAAAAGATGCTGTTGGGATCACCTAGTGACTTCATGCCCTTTTGGTCTGCTTCCCCTGCCCCCTAGCCCTCCCACCTATTTGACCCTTCAACCTTCTAAAGTCCAATCTTCAAAATGTGAGGGAAAAGCAGCCTTCCAAAGAAAATTTAAACCCCAAGACCTTGGTGAAAGTTTTGTACTTTTGGTTTCTTCAGTTTTCCTGATGTTGCCAGAAAATGGAAATGCTGAAATTTCCTAAGAAAAGCCACTCTTGCTGAAACTCCAGCTGGGATAAAACAAAACAAAAAAAGATGATGTTAGAGCCACCCTCGTTGATCTGGAATCTGAATTGGAGCTGAATTTCAACTCATTTTTACACCAAAGCCATGAAGATAAATTATTTTGGAAGAGGAGCCTTTTGGGAACCGAAATTCGAAAAACTCTTGACATTCACATCCTTTTTTCTTTAGTATGTGTCTTTATCCCCAGATCTAAGGGAATATGAAGGTGTGAAGCAGATAATTTAGGCAGAAAGTCAGTATGCCTCTTTCCAATTAGAGAACCTCTCACCATGCTAGTTTATCTAAGCTGGTCCTCCTGCTGCCTTAAGAATTTGGAGGCTCCAGAGTGCTCTTTGGAGTCATTCAACTCCCTGAAACATAGAACTCAAAAGAAAATGATGATGTCAGAGCTACTGCTACCTACCAGTCTCCAGTGCTGATATAAGCAGATATTAGATAAAATCCCAGCAAGTGGTTCCTAGGATATCGGTTGGAATGATACTCAAATGGATTAAGTTTGTGGCTCTGGAAACCTCAGTTGAACATATTACTTTGAGAATTCTTTGGTAATTACAGGGTCTGGGCTTTCTTTATCCTTGTGGTTACAAGCAGAGAGATTTCCTGAATAACTCTGATTGGTTGTTTTTATGGCTGGAGGCAAATGTCAAGGAGAAATGAGTCAGATTTTTTTTAAATTTGGGAGTCTGATAAAAGGATGAAGCCACCTCTACCACCACTCTAAGGCATTCTTCTCCAAGGATTACCCTGGCCACCTGATTTAATCAGCTACCTCAGGAGAACATTCAGTTCACTGGAAAGTCCTATTTCTGTGATGACTACCTCACAGAAAGTCCTCATTCTGTGATGAGGTCATCAGCTGGCTCAACAGAGACTCAAAAGAGACAATTACCACATCAACTATGGCATTCATATATTATACACTAATGCCTAGTAGCTATTTTGCTGACTGTATCGTCAACCTACCAGATTGTCTGACTGTCTCTCTCCTCCATCTCCACCCATTCCCCATTTTCCATCTCTGGCTACATGTCCCACTTCAGTCTGAACAGCTGAACTACCCCAGACTCAGCTGGGCTGGAAACCCCTTTCAATGGCCTGGGAGAATCAGTTTTGGTGAATCCAAGTGGCCAGATGACTATGATGGCCACTTCAATGCCTGTTTGGAGATGGTTATCCCTGTGATTGACAGGAGTGATAATAGCCACTGCCTGCCCCCTTGTCTCTTCACTTCCCACGATCCCCACATCTTGGACAGAACTGCCTGAGCTGGCCAGTAGGCTGGCAGCACAGTAAAACTAAGATTGGGAGCTGCAGCTGATGGAGAACAGTGGGGGATGGCACCAGCCTCAGGAGGAGAGGAGAAAGAGACAATTTGTGGCCCTGGCTCCAATGTTAAGGGCAATGGGAAAAGGAGGAGAGATGTGGGGAAATGGGAAAACCATTTTAAAAGCTGCAGAGGTGGGTGGGGTCTAGGGAAATCAGGGAGAAGTAGCAGGAGATACAAAATATAAATTCAAGATAATTAGATTAGACTCAGTCCTTGTTTCACAAAAATCTGAATTGTTAAGCCTCTTCTGCCTGGCTGCAGTAATGAGCTGAATACTTTTCCCTCCACTTACTCTTTGGAAATTACGTGGATTTACACTAAAGCTGCGGAGGTAGGTGGGGTCTAGGGAAATCGGAGAGAAGTAGCAAGAGAGGTTGGACAGCAAAGAGGACAGTGTTTATCTGATTGCCAGGCAGAGTCCCAAAGAGGGTTGACACATCCATTTTACTTTTGATGAACTGAAAATTGGCTACCCCAATGTGGAACTTCTCTGACTTAGTAAACATATACTGATGTAGCTGCATTACTCACCTATGATTGATTGGGTTCACAATTCTTGGAAATGGTGGTAAAAATTGGGAATTCAGCTTTGGTTCAGAAACCAATCCTCCATTTATCAATCTATTAATCAATGGTATTTATTAAGTGCTTACTGTGTGAGAAAGTACAACAGAATTGGTAGGCACACTCCCTGTCCATTTATAACATTGTTCCTAAGAGAAAATGTGTTTTGACTTACATTTTGGGTTTAGAGGCAGTTTTCAGACACCTAATTTGTCATGTCCAAAGGTTCCTGCTAAAGAGAATGGTAGCAATCATGAATAGTCTTTCAGGCTGGTAGGATCTATACTAGAGAATTGTTCAGATTTTTCAGGCCAGAAAAAACACTCACCAGAGAATATGCTTTGGTCTAAATGAGCTGAATACTTTGCTTTATGTTAATCTGGTTTATTTAAGGAGAAGAGGGGATTGGAAGTGCTTAAGCACTTAGTACAGTGCTCTGCACACAGTAAGCACTCAATATGATTGAATGAATGATGTCCTAGGATGAAAACCACTGAGGAGAACCTAAGACAAAGAATGGAGGACAATTTCAAAATTTCAAAATTAAATTGGGGAAATGAGGGATCAGAAATGCTTAAAGCTGTTTATGCTTTACTAAGGATGGAATATTGAGTACCACAGTGAATTCAACAGAGCACTAATGTTTCAAGGACAAACTGGTGGTCCACATGTCAAAGGCAGCTCATAGAGGTTGTGTACGAATCAAGCAAAAACTCCTCACTCTTGGCTTCAAGGCTCTCCATCACCTCACCCCCTCCTACCTCATGTCCCTTCTCTCCCTCTACAGCACAGCCCACACCCTCTGCTTCTCTGCCACTAACCTCCATAAGGTGCCTCGTTCTCACCTGTCCCACTGTCGACTCCTGGCCCACGTCCTTCCCCTGGCCTGGAATGCCTTCCCTCCACACATCCGCCAAACTAGCTCTCTTCCTCCCTTCAAAGCCCTACTGAGAGTTCACCTCCTTCAGGAGGCCTTCCCAGACTGAGTCCCCTTTTTCCTCTCCTCCTCCTCATCCCCCAGTCCTACCCCCTTCCCCTCCCCACAACACTTGTATATATTTGTACAGATTTATTACTCTATTTTACTTGTACATACTTACTACTCTATTTTGTTAATAATGTGCTTATAGCTGTAATTCTATTTATTCTAATGGTTTTGACACCTGTCTACATGTTTTGTTTTGTTGTCTGTCTCCCCCTTCTAGACTGTGAGCCCGTTGTTGGGTAGGGACTGTCTCTATATATTGCCAACTTGTACTTCCCAAGTGCTTCAGTGCTCTGCACACAGTAAGCGCTCAGTAAATATGATTGAATGAATGAATGAATGAATGTAGCAGTAAGATGGAGTAGAGGCTGTTGGATCTGGCAAGAAGAAGATCATTGGATACCTTAGAGAGGGCAGTTTCCATGGTGTAAAAGGGATGGAAACCAGATTGGAGGGGATCATGAAGAGAATTAGACACAAAATGAAGGTAGTTTGTGTAGACAACTCAGTCAGGAATGGTAAGAGGAAGGTTGCATGATAAATGTGGGGAACCAAGGAGCCAAAGGGGAGATTTTTTAGGATGGGGGATGATACATGAGCATGTTTGAAAGCAGTGGTGGAAAAAAGCCATTGTACAGTTAAATGGTTGAAGATGGAGGAGTAGAAAAAAGGAGAGGGCAAGTGTTTGGATAAAGTGTGAAGGGATGGGATCAGAGGTGCAGGTGGAATGGGTAGATTTTGAGAGAAGGAAAGAGGTACTGCTGGGAAAATTGGGAGGGTTGAAGAGGCGACAGGAGCAAAGAGAGACTGAAGAGGAGCAGGGGAGATTTTTTGGAAATCACACCTGATGATCAGCAGCAGCAGCACTTATAGAGCACTTACTGTGTGCAAAGCACTGCATCACAATCCAGAGGTAAAAACCAGTCAGCATAAGCAGAAAAAATGAAGGAAAGTGTAAGTCAGTGAACCTATGGTTAACCCAAATTAATCATTTTTATTGAGAACTTATGGTGTGCAGAACTCTGTACTAAGCACTTGGGTGTATAGTGCAATATTTGGTGGACACAGTCCCTGCCCAGAACAAGCTTACAGTCTAGAGAGATCATTGCATCTTTTGCTGAGCACTTAAACCAAATGAGCCTTTGATAAGAAATAGAATAAGAAATACAATCTCCCATTTAAACCCACTCTAGCTGTTTGTTTAGGCAGTCCTGTATTCAATTATTTATCTTGATTACGCTATTTGTAAGTATGTTTATATCTGTGTCTCCATTACAGGGTAAGCTCTTTGTTTTGTATTACCCAAGCAATTAGTAAAAGCTCACACCAAACTAGCACTCAAATTTTAGTACTATTGCCACTACTCTTATCCATTAAGGGAGGAGCTTTTGAGACTCACTGGAGATTGCAATTTTCCCCATAATATTTTTCTTCTACCTTTATTCTGGAGCAGAAATCACTGAAACAGTAGCTACCTTTATCAGAAGCATTATTAGGCACTTACAGAATTTTTCTTCTAAAAAATTCTTCTCAACCTCCTCCACAAGGTAAATGTTACAGTGAGTCATCCAATTAACACTGTCTCAGAATATCATCCATAGCCTAGCACACCTGGAATAGGACAAAGACATATAGAGAATAAGAAGGCCTCTTATTCCCACATTTTCGGGGGGTGGGGCATTGCGTGTGTGTGTGTGTGTGTGTGTGTGTCGGTAAATACAGATTATATCTATTTATCTATTGTGTATATATATACACAATATATATACATATATACTATATATATATATATATATATATATATTTGGGCTGGCTTTTTCTTTTCTACCTGACTCTGTTAATTCTCTTTTGCAACTTCTATTGGACAGCTCCTGGTGCTTTTTCATTTCTATGCTTTACCACTAACAAACACTAGGATGGTCTCTGAAAATCATCTTAGGACTGAGAGGAGACTCTTAGAGGTCTTTGGGAATACTGCCAGAGTATGCACCAACTAATCAATAAATAAATAGTATTTATTGAACACCCATGTAATAAAAATAATAGTATTTAAGTGCTTACTCTGTTAATCAAGCATTGTACTAAGCACTGGGATAAGATACAAGATATAAATTCTATATTATTAGATTAGACTCAGTCCTTGTTCCACAGAAGACTTGCCATCTAAAGGGAAGAACAGGTATTTAATCCCCATTTTACAGAAAAGGAAAATAAGGCACAGAAAGGTGACATCAGGGAAGTGGCAGAGGTCATCTCCAGACTTCCAGACCACTAGGCAATGCTGTATTAGTTGCTTGTAAAAGTGCAAAACAATTAAAAAATATTAGTCAGTGGAATTTATTGAGCACTTACTGTATGCAGAGCATTGCACTAAGTGCTTGGGAAAGTACAGAACAATATAGTTGGTAGACCTGGTCTTTGCCCATAAAGTTCTCACAATATAATGGAGGAGACAGTTCTACTTCAGCTGGGGTATAAATAGTGGTCCAGAATGATGATTCAGTCCAGACTTTTCTGTTTGGATAGAAGAAAAATCTGAATTGTTAAGCCTCTTCTGCCTGGCTGCAGTAATAGCTGAATACATTTCCCTCCACTTTTTGGAAATTATGTGGATTAACACTTGCCTGAGGTGATCTGCCAATCCTTAAATAAACCATATCAGAAAGGCCCATGTTACTTTTAAAACATGGCTACACATTTTCTATAGTGCAGCTAAAGCAGAAAGTCAACTTTAGCTAGAAAATCCATAGGAAAACAATGTCCACAGTCTGCTGTGATGTGTATTCAACTACATGGTTTGATTGGTGCATTGCAAAGGAATTGGGAAAGGAGGTTCAGCAACATGAGCCTATTTGGATTCAGCATGTAATGATTTGTCATTTCTTCTTCTCCCTCTCCTTTCTGCATCACCCTTGTTCTTGGATTTGCACCCTTTAGTCACCCTTCACCAGACCCATAACACTTATGTACATACTGTAATATATTTATTTATATCAACATCTGTCTCCCCTTCTATACTGTAAGCTCACTCTGGGCAGGGAAACTGTCTACCAACTCTGTTATACTGTACATTTCCAAGTACTTAGTACAGTACCCTATACACAAGCACTCAATAAATACAACTGATTGAATGAATATATGTGGCTTCACAACAGGGGTTTTCTTTACCACACCCTGCAACCCCCAAGTTAAAGGGCATTGGGTGTTACCTAGGTTGAATTGAAAATATATTCTGGAAAATTATTCCAGATGAATAATCCTTAACTCCATTCTTACACTTCAAATGTCACTTATCAAGTCTGGTTGCTTTTGACTAGGCTCCCCCAGGAATGGTTTGTGTCTTCTAAAGAGAAGCAGAATATTGTAGTGGATAGTGCATGGGTCTGGGAGTCAGAAGGTCTTGGGTTCTAATTATTCATTCAATCATATTTATTGAGCACTTACTGTGTGCAGAGCACTGTACTAAGCGTTTGGGAAGTACAAGTTGGCAACATATAGAGACAGTCCCTACCCAACAATGGGCTCACAGTCTAGAAGGGGGAGACAGACAACAAAACAAAACATGTAGACAGGTGTCAAGTCATCAGAACAAACAGAATTAAAGCTAAACGCACATTGTTAACAAAATAAATAGAATAGTAAAGACGTACAAGTAAAATAAATAGAGTAATAAATCGGTACACACATATATACAGGTGCTGTGGGGAGGGGAAGGAGGTAGGGCGGGGGGGATGGGTGGGAGGAGAGGAAAAAGGGGGCTCAGTATGGGAAGGCCTCTTGGAAGAGGTGAGCTCTCAGTAGGGCTTTGAAGGGAGGAAGAGAGCTAGCTTGGCGAATGTGTGGAGGAAGGGCATTCCAGACCAGGGGGAGGACGTGGGCCGGGGGTTGACGGCAGGACAGGCGAGAACGAGGTACAGTGAGGAGGTTAGCAGCAGGGGATCAGAGGGTGAGGGCTGGGCTGTCCTCCCCGCCCTCCAAACTGAGATTCTGTCATCTCATATAACCACGGCGAGTGCCATGCCCACTTCCTGGAATGACATCCCCTATCTGCTCTGCCCAGCTCTGCTTTTCCCTTTCTTCAGGGCACTTCTTTAGACCTTAAGTTCGTTTTGGGAGGGAGTGTATTTGTTTACTGTTATATTGTAGTCTCCCAAGCAGTTTAGTACAGTGCTTTGCACACAGTAAACACTCTATAAATGCAATTGCATGAATGAATAAGTGAATGAAAGAATACTAGAGATTCATCTCCTCCTTGAAGTCTTCAAAGACTGGCTCCAATGGATTTCAGTCACTGCAATTCTCAGCCAATACACTTGGGCTTCCCATTCTTCTTCCAATACTTAGTGAATGAATACTTAATGTATTACTGATCAATACTTAATGTGTTTGCACAGTTTCAGATAGAGTGATTGTATGCTCCCTGTGGGCAGAGATCGTGGTTCATAATTCTACTGGACTCTCCCAAGTGCTTTACTTAGTCCGCACAGGGCTCTACACACAGCAAGTATGAAGAGAAACAGGTTGGCCTAGTGGTTAAGGCATGGGCCTGAGAGTCAGAGGACCTAGGTTCTAATCCCAGTTCTGCCTGTTGTCTGATGTGTAACCCTTTCTGTGCCTGAGTTACCTCAGCTGTAAAATGGGGATTAACATTGTAAACCCCATGTGGGACATGGACTGTGTCCAATCTAACTTGTATCTACCTCAGCACTTAGTACCCTGCCTGACATGTAGTAAGCACTTAACAAATACCATAAAAAAGTGCTCAGAAGTTGATTTACCTATTAAGTTGACCTGCTTAACTGAGGCAGTCCTGAATTCAGAAGACTGCTTTGTTTTCCCAATCAGTTCCTGAAAATTTATGCATTGGATGCTCATTTTTCCAGGATTTCATTATATTTTAAAACCTGGCCATAGGATTTTTGATCATTACAGCCATTAAGGAAAAGGGAGGATCTGGGAGGCAGGAGTAGTATGAAGAAGGGGCCCCCAACCATACTCCACTTCGGCATGATAAAAAACTTCAACCAGCCCAGTCTTAAAGAAGGTTTAGGCACATTAAAAAACTGGAAAATGGAGAGAGGGTACCAAGCAGAATACAAGAAATGGAGGAGCTATACAATCATTCAACCGATCAATGGAATTTATTGAGCCCTTACTGGATGCAGGGCCTGTACCAAGTGAGAATACAAAGAAGCAGGAGAGGTTACACATCAGTGAGGCAGAAATCACTTGCTTTTGAAGTGATTAAAGTTTGGGTCTTCATTTTAGTGAATCTGCCAGAGACGTAACTCAGTTCCATCTTTCCTAACCCAGAAATGCTTCTTCCCACAGATTCCTCTGTTCATCTCCTGCCACCTCAAGGTTTATCTGTCTCTCTTCCTGGGCTTATCCTACCCTCAACTGAGTCCTGCAAACAGTAAGTGTTTGCAACTTAAATGTGTCTGAATTGCTCTAACATCCATAAATATTAAAAAAATAGCAGCAGTAGTAACAGTATTTATAGGAGAAGCTATTTGCAGAGCACTGCACTGAGCACAGGAAAAAAATACACAGAGGAGAGTCAGATGTGGTCTCTTGTCCTACAGGGGCTTACAATGTAAGAATGAAGGGAGAAATTTGGTGGCAGACAATAATAATGATGGTATTTGTTAAGCGCTTACTATGTGCAAAGCACTGTTCTAAGCACTACAGAACAGATTAGTACTGTGCTCTGCACACAGTAAACACTCAATAAATACGATTGAATAAATGAATGAATAAATGACATAACTACCAAAACACCAGAAAAGAGAAGGATCGGATTCCAACAAGTCTGATGGTAAAGGGCCCTGAAAGAGCCTCTGCCATGTGACCTAGGATAAGTCACTTATCTTCTCTGTACCTTAGTTACTTCGTATGTAAAGTGGGGATTGACTGTGAGCCCCATGAGGGACAAGAGACTGTGTCCAACCCGTTTTGCTTGTATTAACTCCAGCACTTGGTACAGTGTCTTGCGCATAGTAAGCACTTAAACACCATCATTATTATCATTATTATTCTAAAGCCTACTCTGACCTGCTTAAAGAGAATAAATTACCACCTTTAGGGCTCCCACTCAGGAAAATTGTACACAAGTTCTGTATCTAGTAGGTGCTCAATAAATACAGTTGATTATTATTGCAAAGAGCAAGTCATTACCCTTTATTAACCAGATAAGGGGATTGTTTGCTATTTAATTTCATTTTACAGCAACAGAGCAGCTGTGCAATACCCTCTTTCCTCAGTGAAGGGCTTTATATTTGCTTCTACAGATACCAGTATTTCTTGAGATTCAGTGTTGCCTTATCCTGACCCATAAGCGACCCAAAGCGATGTAACAGACTCATCTCTCCTAAAATGCTCCACCTCCATCTGCAATCATTCTGGTAGTATATCCATAGCATTTTCTTGGTAAAAAATTATTCTCGGCCTCCTGAATGAGAGGGCTGATTTTTCCTCTGGTTCTCAAAGTATATTGATCAGGAGCAGAACAGAAATTGCTGCAAAATCATGGTAGCAGCCAGAGCCCCAGAAGATCAGGAGCAGCCTTTGGCAGAATGAGAAGTTGGTTTGTCCACCTCTTACTGGAACCCTGATTTTAGATACCAGGAGGAAGAACTGAAACGAGTCACTTGTACACTCCTGAATCATTAGTATAGAACTCTGCCTATAATAAACACTGATTGGTTAGAAATGGAAATTGATTAGAAATTAACTGATGAATCAATGATATTTATTGAGTCTTTCTGTGTAATCTCCTCCTACCTTTCTAGCCATTCATTCTCAGTCTCTTTTGCAGTCTCCACCTCTGACTCCTACCGCATATCTGTGGTACTCCCTCAAGGTTCAGTTATGGGTTCTCTTCTATTTTCCATCTACACTCACTCCTTTGGAGAACTCATTTGCTCTCATGGCTTCAACTACCATCTTTATGGAGATAATTCCCTAATCTACATCTCCAGCCATGATCTCTCTCCCTCTCTGCAGTCTCATGTTTTCCCAGCCTTCAAGACATCTCTACCTGGATATCCTACCAACAGCTGAAACTTAACATGTCCAAAACAAAACTTCTTATCTTCCCATCCAAACTCTGTCCTCCCGCAATTTTCCTATCACTGTAGACAATACCACCATTCTTTCTGCCTCACAACCTTGGCATTATCCTCGATTATCTCTCATTCAACCCACATATTCAATCTCTCGCTAAACCCTGTCAGTTTAACCTTCACAACATCACTAAAATCCACCCAATCCTCTCCATCCAAACTGATACCACATTAATCCAAGCACTAAAGGAGAAAAACCAGAGTTTGTTGTTTTATTTTTCCAGTCTTCCATTTTGGAGTATGGATTTCCTCCAAATTCAGTGTCAGGGATGGCATCGTTCTAAGAGCAGAGAATCACTGAGATATGAAGACTATGATGAACCCACTCTTTTGCTCCAGTGGGAGAAATCCCAACTGCATGCAGTTCTGCTAGCTCTTTAAAACATTTACATTCCATTCCTCTTTCAGCTCTTCAGGGGAAAAAAATGTATCAGTTTGAAGAAATAGTAATCACAAAATTAAAAAGTCCACTAAAATCTCACAGCCTGCAAAGACCTACAAAACTGAGTGCCTCTAAAAAGTATTTACCTGCTTCATCCCAAGTGTTTTCTCAATTTGTGCTTTTCTCAAGCTATTTAAAATGTGTCTAAAGCAAATTTTCTTTAAATTCTGACTTTTTGAAAGACGTTTTCCCAACTTTTATCATCATTATTATTATTATTAATAATAATAATTGTGGTATTTGTTAAGCACTTACTATGTGCCAGGTACTATACTAAGCCCTAGTGTGGATACAAGCAAATCATGTTGGACACAATCTCTGCCTGAGTAGGGCTCACAGTTTTAATCCCCATTTTATAGATGAGGGAACTGAGGCACAGAGAAATGAATTCATTTGCCCAAGGCCACTCAACAGACAAGTGGACAAGCCAGGATTAAAACCCATGATCTAACTCTCAGGTCTGTGCTCTATCAACTACAACATGCTGCTTCCCATCATCAGGCAGTCCTTAATTATGAAACATGAGCACCTTGTCACCCCTTAATTTGAGGCTGTTAGCATTTCATAGATAAATAGATCTGTTCTAGAGTTAATGGGGGAGGTGTGTGATCCAGACATCAGGTGCTTGTGCCAATTCACCTCCCCTCCTGCAATTACAGCAGACTCTCTAAGGTTCAATTCTGCCTTGTCTTTTCATTTATAATGATGCATGCTGTTAATTTCTTTTATATTTATGAAATCAAAGTGCAGTGGACCATACTTAAATACATTTTGTAGTTGAATAATCGAGAAAGCACATCCGACGAGGCCCAAGTTTCTCTTTCATGCTATCAAGACTACATAATTGTGTCTACAGACAGGATAGAATACATGGCTGGTAATTAGCTCCTACATAATTATGGTATTTATTAAGCACTTTATATGTTCCAGGCACTATACTAAGTGCTGGGGTGGATACAAGTTAGGTTGGGCACAGTCCCTGTCCCCCCTGGGGTTCACAGTCTTTATCCCCATTTTCCAGAGGAGGGAACTGAGGCCCAGAGAAATTAAGTGACTCAGTCACACAGCAGACAGGTGGCAGAACAGGGATTAGAACTCGTGACCTTCTGACTCCAAGGCCCATACTTTGTCCACTAGGATTTCTCTGGGTCTACTTGATGAATGCAAACTCCTTTAAAAAAAAAAAAGAGTTGAGACCTAATGGGCTGCAGTTATTTTGGCTAAATAATGAACAGCCATATACCTATTGTCCCTTATCTGTCTTATCTCCCTGCAGAAATGATCAATTGACCTGCTTCATTATACATGGTCACACAGCCAAACCTGGCTGATGCATATTGTAGCCACTTGGTCTGATACTTCAGATAAATAGAGGCATAAACTTAAAGGGTCCAAAATACCTCCCAGAGGTGAACCCAGGAATAAAATTAGGACTAATTGCTGTTAGGAGAAAGATTACTATTTGAATATTTCATTAGTGTGGTGGCCTCTGAAGTCCCAGGGAAGAATAATTTAAAGAGGCAGTGGTAATAGTAAGAGTTCTCAAAGTGCATAGCATTGAACTAGGCATTGGAGGGAAAGATTCAAATAAAGACACTGGCATACAGGGGACTGGTGATCTCAAAGGGGTGATGGAGGTAGGGGGAATGGGGTAAAGATGGACATACAGAAAAAGTCATAGGTGGTAAATGAAGCGAAAGCAATGACAATAACCATAATAATAATCAATTAATAGTATTATTGATTATTATTTACTGCTTTCAAACATGTCTATGAATCCCCTCTCCTAAAAAGACTTTCCCTTGATTCCACTGCTCCCTCCAGTTATCATCCTATCTCACTCTTATCGTTCCTCTCCAAACTCCTTGAGTGCCCTCTGGCCTGAAACTTCTTCCCCCTTCATAATCAAAAGATCACCACTCTCCCCACCTTCAAAGCCTCATTAAAATCACCTCTTAAGAAACTTTCCACAATTAAGCCCTCATTTCCCCTACTCCTCCCTTCTGCATTGCCTATGCACTTGAATCTGTAGTTAATTATAGTATTTGTTAAGTATTCACTCTGTATGAAGTAGTGTTCTAAATGTGGAGGTAGATAAAAGTTAATCAGGCTAAATCCATCAACAATTCATTTATTGAGTGCTAACTGGGTGCAACACAGTGACTGTCCCACATGAGACTCGCGGTCTAATTATGGTATTTGTTAAGCACTTACTATGTACCAAGCATTGTTCTAAGCATTTGAGTAGGTATAAAGTAATCAGGTGGGACACAGTCCCTGTTCCACATGGGACTTAGTCTTGATGCCCATTTTAAAGATGAGGCAACTGAGGCCCAGAGAAGTGAAGTCACTCATCAAAGGTCACACAGCAGATAAGTGGAAGAGCCGGTATTAGAACTCAGGTCCTTCTGACTCCCAGATCTATGCTCTGTCTGCTAGGTTATGCTGTTCCTCTAGGAAGGAGAACAGGTACTTAATCATCATTATCCTCATTTTACAGATGAGGAAATTGAGGAACAGAGAAGAAGTGACTTGCTCAAAAATCACACAGTAGGCAATTGGTGGAGCAGTATTAGAACTCAGGTCCACTGCCTCCCAGGTCAGTGTTCTTTCCACTAGACCATGTTACTTCCCTACCCTTTAAGACCTTGATATTCACCTCCCCCAACCTTAGCCCCACAGCACTTATGTACAAATCCACAATTTATTTTAATGTCTATCTCCCCTTCTAGACTGTAAGTTCCTGGTGGCCAGGGAAACATATCTACCAACTTTGTTTCATGATACTCTCCCAAGTGTTTAGAACATTGATCTACCCACAGAAAGTCCTCAGTAAGTGCCACTGCTTGATTGTTTAAAGTGCACAGCACTTTAGTGATTGTAGTAAAGTGCACAGCACTTTACTAAGCACATGAGGAAGTACAATGCAGTAGAGTTAGTAGTCATGATTCCTGCCCACAAGGAGGTTACAAGAAGGAAGGGAATAGTCCTCAGATTCCTTGTGGCTCCAGGAAGGGCAGTCATTGGTCTAAACTCCCCCAACTGATATCGTCCTCTCTAGGTTCCCTGGAGAAACTTTCCCAACTTTCCCAATTGGCTCAACTCTGAGGATGTTAGTGTGGCCTAGTGGAAAGAATGTAGACCTGGAAGTTGGGAGATTTTGTTTACAATTCCAGTTTTGCTTGTTGCCTGAATCTTCTTGAGCAAGTCACCACTTCATGTCTCAATTTCCTCTTCTGTAAAATGAGAAGATCCTTGCTCTCTATACCTGATAGATTGTGAACCCAATGTAAGCACTCAAAACGGTTGAACGAATGATCTGATTACCTTCCATCTCTCACAGTATTTGGCACCAAAGAAGCACTTAAAATAAATTTGTCTTTGTATTTAATGGTATTTTTTAAGTGCTTACTATGTGTCAGGCACTATATTAAGTGCTAGGGTAGATACAAACTAATCAGGTTGGACACAGTCCCTGTCTCACATAGAGCTCACTGTCAGTTTCCAGTTTACAGATGAGGTAACAGGCACAGAGAAGTGAAGTGACTTGATGAAGGTCGCACAGAAGACAAGTGGTGAAGCTGGGATTAGACCTCCAGTCCTGACTCCTAGGCCTGTGCTCTAACCACTAGCCACACTTCTCGTAGTATTGTTATGATGATGATCATGATAGTATTTGTTAAGTGTTTACTATGTGCCTGACACGGTACTAAGTGCTGGGGTGGAGAGAAGCAAATCAAGTTGGACCCAATCCCTGGCCCACTGTGGGGTTTACAGTCTCAATCCCCATTTTACAGATGAGATAACTGAGGTACAGAGAAGTGAAGTGACTTGCCCAAGGTCACACAGCAGAGAAGTGGTGAAGCCAAGAGTAGAACTCTGGTCCTTCTCACTCCTAGGCCCGTGCTCTATCCACTAGCCACACTGCTTCTTGTAGTATTATCTCATCTAATGGCCACCCCACACACCAGCTTCAGTGGATCTTCTCCTCTGTGATGGCAGACAAGGAGAGAGGTAGCTGCCCCAGACATCAACTAGTCCCCAACACCCTGTGGCTCTATTGTGTTTCATTACAGATTTTACTAGTTAGTTAAGAACAGAAATCAGTCAGTCAGTTGTATTTGAGAGCTTAATGTGTACAGAGCACTGTACTAAGCACTTGGGAGAGTACAATATAAAAATATAAGACATTCCCCACTCACAACAAGCTTACAGTCTACAGAAACTAGCAGAACAGGTGTGGGTCAAACATCCAAGTAGAGAAGTCCAGAAGGCAGGAGGAAATGCAAAACTGCAAAGAAGAGCAGTTAGGACTGAAGTTAAGTAGTGTGGTCTAATGGATAGAGCATGGGCCTGGGCTTCAGAAGGACTTGAGTTCTAATGCTAGCTCTGCTGCTCATCCGCTGTGTTACCTTGGGCAAGTCACCTAACTTCTCTGGATACCTTTTACCTCATTTGTAAAATGGGTATTCATTCATTCAATCGTATTTATTGATGTGTGGAGGGAGGGCATTCTGGGTCAGGGGAGGGACGTGGGCTGGGGGTCGACAGGCGAGAACGAGGCACAGTGAGGAGGTTGTTCTCAACACGCTATCCAACGTTGGCTTCACAGACTCTGTCCTCTCCTGGTTTTCCTCTTATCTCTCTGGCCGTTAATTCTCAGTCTTCTTCGCGGGCTCCTCCTCCCCCTCCCATCCTCTTACTATAGGGGTTCCTCGAGGGTCAGTACTTGGTCCCCTTCTGTTCTCTATCTATACTCACTACCTTGGTGAACTCATTCACTCCCATGGCTTCAACTATCATCTGTATGCTGATGACACCCAAATCTACATCTCCATCCCTGTCCTCACTCACTCCCTCCAGGCTCGTATCTCCTCCTGCCTTTAGTACATCTCCATCTGGATATCTGCCCGCCATCTAAAACTCAACATATCCAAGTCTGAGCTCCTTATCTTCCCTCCCAAACCCTGTCCTCTCCCTGACATTCCCGTCACTGTAGACAGCACTACCATCCTTCCTGTCTCACAAGCCCGCAACCTTGGTGTCATCCCCAGGCTTGGAATGCCCTCCCTCTGCCCATCCGCCAAGCTAGCTCTCTTCCTCCCTTCAAGGCCCTACTGAGAGCTCACCTCCTCCAGGAGGCCTTCCCAGACTGAGCCCCTTCCTTCCTCTCCCCCTCATCCCCCTGTCCATCCCCCCATCTTACCTCCTTCCTTTCCCTACAGCACCTGTATATATGTATATATGTTTGTACATATTTATTACTCTATTTATCTTACTTGTACATATCCATTCTATTTATTTTGTTAGTATGTTTGGTTTTGTTCCCTGTCTCCCCCTTCTAGACTGTGAGCCCGCTGTTGGGTAGGGACTGTCTCTATGTGTTGCCGACTTGTACTTTCCAAGCGCTTAGTACAGTGCTCTGGACACAGTAAGCGCTCAATAAATATGATTGATTGATTGATTGAGCGCTGTGTGCAGAGCACTGTACTAAGTGCTTGGGAAATACAAATCAGCAACATACAGAGACGGTCCCTACCCAACAGCGGGCTCACAGTCTAGAAGGGGGAGACAGATAAAACGAAACAAGTAGACAGGTGTCAATATCATCAGAATAAATAGAATTATAGCTATATATACACACATCATAATAGGGTAATAAATATGTACAAATAGAGTAATAAATCTGTACAAATATATACAAGTGCTGTGGGGAGGGGAAGGGGGTAGGGCAGAGGGAGGGAGGGGGACAATGGGGAGGAGAGGAGGAGGTGGAGAGGAAAAAGTGGGGGACTCAGTCTGGGAAGACTTCCTGAAGGAGGTGAGCTCTCATAGGGCTTTGAAGGGAGGAAGAGAGCTAGTTTGGCGGATGCATGGAGGGAAGGCTTCCAGGACAGGGGTAGGATGTGGGTCAGGGGATGATGGCAGGACAAGCAAGAACGAGGCACAGTGAGGAGGTTAGTGGCAGAGAAGAGGAGTGTGAGGGCGAGGCTGTAGAAAGAGAGAAGGGAGGTGAGGTAGGAGGGGGCAAGGTGAGGAGCGCTTTGAAGCAGAGAGTGAGGAGTTTTTGCTTGATTCAAAGGTTGATAGGCAAGACTGTGATCCCTATTTGGGCCATGGATTTTGTCCAACCTGCTTAGCTTGTTGGACAAGTGCTTATTTCTGTGTTTGGCACATACTAAGTGCTTAATAAATAGCATAAAAAAGATGAAGATTTGGGAATCATCTGCATAGAGCTGGTAGTTAAAGCCATGGGAGCGAATGAATTTTCCAAGGGAACCCGACTTAGTGGGTTACTAGTCCTAAGAACCTTTTTATATTTGGGTGCTCAATTGCCAATCTCCTAGACTTGTCTGTCACTGAGATCGTTATGGTCATCCTTGTTGCTGGCCAATTGGCTGGAAGAGTGGGAGGATATCTAGTGCACTCTTGCTGCCTTCCTCAAGTACACTCCTGAGTTTTGCCTTCAAATTGACAAGCAGTATTGGCCTAGTGGAAAAGAACATAGGCCTCGGAGTCAGAGGAACTGGGTTCAAATCCTGATTCTACCACTTGTCTGCTGTGTGATCTGGGGCATGTCACTTCGCTTCTGGGGTCTTATTTCCCTCATCCGCAAAATGGGGTTTCAATACCTATCCTCCTTCCTACTTAGACCGTGAGCCTCATGTGGGACCTGATTATCTTGTCTCTACCCCAGCACTGAGTATAGTGCTTGGTACATAGTAAGCCCTTAAGTAATACCACAATTATTATTATTGTTAGTAATAAAGATGAAGTGGAATAGGAATCATTTACATTAAATCAAATACACATTATCTCTAGGAGTCTCATCATCTATCTTCTAGTAGCTGCTTTTCCCAGAGAGAGATGCGATGGGATAGGAGATTTCAAAGTATGCTTCCATCATGCCACGTGCTAAGGAGATGGAGAGCCTTGGCTCAAAGAGTTGGAAGCCTCCACCCCACATAATTTTTAAGACTCCTCACACAGTTCTAACTCTGCATACATAGGGAGCTCAATAAATGTTGTTTTACAACTGACTCTAGAGGATACGGCATGAAAAAGAAGCATCTTTTTCTAAACTTCCGGGGTACTATAGTTATATCTTCAGGGGACAAAGAATACCATTGGCATCTTGTTTTGGGAAATGAGTGAATTCCAGGCCAATATTACTTTGGGTCAGGAAATCATTTTTAAAGCCCTGAAGTTCTCAAAAGTCCATTTAGCAGAAAGCCTGTCCCACAGAAAGCCCAGTCATCTGATAGGATTAAAACATTCTTGAGATTCCAAGAAAACAAACTCATTTTAGAACTCTGAGAATTGGAGAGGCTGTGATCACATAGCTGCAATCTCCTCTCTCCACAACATCTTCAGAGAAACCAGGTTCAGAACCTGCGTTATTGACGTGAAAGTACGTGGCAATGCGTCATAACCCTGCTCCTTGGACTCAGAGATCTGGCTGCTATCTCCCATAGCAGACATCAGAATACGCAGATTAGTCAAAACTTGAAGCCCACCCTGGAGTCATTTCATACTAACAGGGATTTCTGAGGATAGTTTATGAAAACCCATGAAGGTCTTTGTGGAGAAACATATGATTGGTCTCCTCACTCATTTGAACCGGAAATAACAGCGGGCTTTGGAGGAGAAGATGTTTTCTAAGTAAGGCCCCAGTTTACTTTCTATCATAGGATTACCTAGACTGAACTTCAAAGAAAACTGAATTAACTGTGAATTTAGAAAAACAGCTCAATTCCTTTAGTTTGATATGGAGGCTCTGAGCATATTGTCATTCCCACTAAGACAATGGCTCTAAATAGAATAATAACAGTAACTGTGGAATTTAAGTGCTAATTATGTGCCAGGCATTGTGCTAAACTGGGATAGATACAATGCTATCAGATCAGACACAATGGCTCTCAGTGAAAGTTTGTGGAATGATTATTCACTGGCATTAATGATTACATTTAGTCTAGCCATTACAGAAGCACACAGTTGAATTCCTTCTAGGTTGGGCCACATCTGGAAATTACATTGCATTGGTGTACTGTCAAATACTTAAGTAATGAGTTAAGACATTTTATTAGGAAAATGTCTTATTGTGAGGAGTATTTTGTGCAAATAGAAACTTAACTAGTCAAAAATACATATATATATATGCATATATATATTCTAACACAATGATTAATTTGAAGATTTTATTTATTTGATTTTTAACTGCATTTTTTTTTAAACTGCATCTGTTACTCTATGAATTGACACCTTATCGTAGCTGGAGAATTTGTGTATGCTAATGAAGCTTAGAGCTATGCCGCACAAGGCTATCCATAATGGAAAGGTCTAAGCCAAAGCATCAAAGTCAATTCAACTGTGCTGGGCATCAGCAGTATGGGAAAGAGTTAAAGGTGGATGATCAAGTTATCAAAATGTTGATCAAAGACAATAGCAGAGACTCAAGGTTCTACTGCGTAGAAGAAGGCAGAGGTAAAGAACTTCCTTATCTTTACCAAGAAAACTCTGTGGATATACATACCAGAATAATTTTATGACAGAAGATGGGACATTCTGAAGAGGGTGTGTCCATGGAGTCGCTATGGGTTGGAAACAACTCAACAACATTTGAAGAAAGAAAGGGCATTTGTTAAGTGTTTGCTCAGTCCAATATCTCATCCCTAAATCCCAACTTTACAGATGAGGTAACTGACACAGAGAAATGAAATGACTTTCCCAAGGCCACTCAGCAGAATGGGGTGGAGTCAGGATTAGAACCGTGATTCCTCTCTCATTCAACCCTCATATTCAATCCATCACTAAATCCTGTCGGTCTCACCTTCACAATGTTGCTAAAATCCACCCTTTCCTCTCCATCCAAACTGCCACCATGTTAATACAATCACACTTCTTATCCCACCTGGATCATCGCCAAGATCCACCCTTTCCTCTCCATCCAAACTGCTACCCTGCTGGTTCAATCCCTCATCCTATCCCGACTGGATTACTGCATCAACCTCCTCTCTGATCTCCCATCCTCCTGTCTCTCTCCACTTCAGTCTATACTTCACGCTGCTGCCTGGATGATCTTTGTGCAGAAACGCTCTGGGCATGTTACTCCCCACCTCAAAAATCTCCAGTGGCTTCCAATCAACCTACGCATCAGGCAAAAACTCCTCACTCTCGGCTTCATGGCTCTCCATCACCTCGCCCCCTCCTACCTCACCTCCCTTCTTTCCTTCTACAGCCCAGCCCGCACCCTCTGCTCCTCTGCCGCTAACCTCCTCAGTGTGCCTTGTTCTCACCTGTCCTGCCGTCGACCTCCGGCCCACATCCTCCCCCTGGCCTAGAATGCCCTCCCTCCGCACATCCGCTAAGCTAGCTCTCTTCCTCCCTTCAAAGCCCTACTGAGAGCTCACCTCCTCCAGGAGGCCTTCCCAGACTGAGCCCTCCCATTCCTCTCCTCCTCCCCCCACCCTACCTCCTTCCCCTCCCCACAGCACTGTATATATGTCTGTACAGATTTATTACTCTATTTTATTTGTACATATTTACTATTCTATTTTATTTTGTTAATATGTGTTGTTTTGTTGTCTGTCTCCCCCTTCAAGACTGTGAGCCCGCTGTTGGGTAGGTACTGTCCCTATATGTGGCCAACTTGTACTTCCCAAGCACTTAGTACAGTGCTCTGCACATAGTAAGCGCTCAATAAATATGATTGAATGAATGAATGAATTACTGCATCAGCCTCCTTGCTGACCTCCCAGCCTCCTGTCTCTCCCCATTCTAGTCCATACTTCACTCTGTTGCCCTGATCATTTTTCTTCAAAAACGTTCAGAACATGTTTCCCCACTCCTCAAAAACTTCCAGTGGCTGCCCATCCACCTCCGCATCACACAAAACCTCCTCACCATTGGCTTCAAAGCACTCAATCACTTTGCCCCCTCCTCCCTCACTTGGCTGCTCTCCTACTACAATCCAGCCCACACACTTAGCTCCTCTAATGCTAACCTTTTCACTATGCCTTGCTCTTAACTATCTCGCCACCAACCCCTTGCTCACATCATGCCTCTGGCCTGAAATGCCCTCCCTCCTCAAATCCAACAGACAATTACTTTGCCCCCCTTCAAAGCCTTACTGAAGGCAAGTCTCCTTCAAGAGGCCTTCCCTAAGCCCCTCTTTCCTCAACTCCCACTCCCTTTTTTGCAGCCCTGACTTGCTCCCTTTGCTCTTCCCCAACTCCCAGCCCCAAAGCACCTATGTACATATCTGTAATTTATTGATTTATATTAATGTCTGCCCCTCCCCCCCCCACCCTAGGCTATAAATTAGTTATGGGCATTGAACATGTCTGTTTATTGTTGTATTGTACTCTCAAGGATTTAGTGCAGTGCTCTGCCCACAGTAAACACTCAGTAAATACAATTAAATGAATGAATGAACTAAGGACTCCCTGGCTTTTGCTCTTTCCACTAGGCCATGCTGCTTCTCAATTCCGTTACCCAAAACATCTTCATATTAAGCAGGAGAAACCATCTGAAGCAGTCTGGATGAAAGTGTAATATCGATGTGTCCATAAAAGTCTATAAATTTTTGTTATATTTGCTGCAATTCTGACTCTGATGCTACATCTCTACCAACTATAATGAGCTGGCTGATGTTGGGGTGCACACCCTGTTACAAAATTAGGGATGAGGAGTTACCTAGAAACAAGCCGGAATTATGGCAGTTTATTTAGATTTTTCTGTTCAGTTTCAACCCTAACCCGAACTCCACCCATTGTGATTTTTAGAGCCGCAAGGGAAAGAGATGCTGCTTCTATGGTTTAGTAAATTGAATGATAAGTAGTTCCTCTTGCAGCCACAACTGCTGCTTTTGATGTTGCTACTGCTGCTACTCCCTTCCTGAAAAAAGGGTAGGAGCCCCCCCACCCCCAACCCGCATCCATTAGCTAAAGCAGACTAGGCCTCAGCAGATGACTGTGCTGTCAGCTCCCACACTAGCTGAAGTGGTGGATGAAGAAAAATTTAGTTCCTTACGCAGCCTGGACAAAATGCTGAATGTTTTTGCTAATGCAAGGGTTAAGCCTGAACTGTCATGAGGTTCTTAATCTTAATCTTAATTCACAGTCTTAATTCCCATTTTACTGATGAGGTAACTGAGGCACAAAGAAGTAAAGCAACTTGCCCAGGATCGCAAGGCGGACAAGTGGCGGAGCTGGGATTGGAGCCCAGGTCCAGCTGACTCCCAGGCCTGTGCTCTATGCACTAGGCCGTTTATTTATTTATTTTACTTGTACATATTCTATTTTATTTTATTAATATGTTTTGTTCTCTGTCTCCCCCTTCTAGACTGTGAGCCCACTGTTGGGTAGGGACCGTCTCTATATGTTGCCAATTTGCCAACTTGTACTTCCCAAGCGCTTAGTACAGTGCTCTGCACACAGTAAGCGCTCAATACGGTTGAATGAATGAATGAATGAATGAATGAAAAGGTTGTTGTTACAAGTCAATGTTTATAATGAACAGGAAAATATACAAAAAACAGGAAGGAAATATTACTGCCAAAGGGAAATGAGCAAGTCTTGGGTCCTCTCATTTCCTGTCACATTTTTGTGATTTGGGATTTTTAAATGTAAGAGAAGCAGCATGGCCTAGTGGATAGAGCATGGGCCTGGGAATCAGAAGGACCTGGGTTCTAATCCTGTCTTCTCCACTTGTAGGCTCTACGACCTTGGGCAAGTCACTTAGCTTTTCTGTGCTTCAGTTACTTCACCTGTAAAATGGGGATTAAGGCTGTGACCCCCATGTGGAACATGGATTGTGTCCAAACTGATTAGCTTGCCTCCTGCCTCTCCCCACTCCAGTCCTTCATCCATTGTGCTGCCCGAATCATTTTCCTTCAAACAGGACACATTTCCTTACTACTCAAGAAACTCCAGTGGTTGCCCATCAGATGAAAACCCCTCACCGTTGGCTTTAAAGCACTTAATCACCTTGCCCCCTCCCTCCTCACCTTGCTACTCTTCTATTACAACCCAGCTCACACATTTCATTCCTTTAATACTAACCTTCTTGATGTACCTTGATCTTGTCTACCTCAACATTGACCTCCTGCCCACTTCCTATCCCTGGCCTAAATTGCCCTCCCTCCTCATATCAGACTGATAACATCTCCTCCAAGAAGCCTCCCCTGACTAAACCCTCCTCTCCTCCCACTTCCTTCTGTGCTGCTCTTACTTGCCCCATCATTCATCCTCACTCCCATTCCCACAGCACATATATATGTTATCTGTAATGTATTTATCTATTCATGTTAATATCTGTCTCCCCCTCTAGACTCTGAGCTCATTATGGGCAGGGAATGTGTCTGTTGTTATAGTGTACTCTCTCAAGTGGTTAGTACAGTGCTTTGCACGTAGTAAGCATTCAATAAATACAATTGAATGAATGAATCTACCCCAGCGCTTAGCAGCACATTATAAGCAATTAAAAAAAAAGAAAGCATGAAAATATATATTGACATACTAGTGTGATCCAGGATGGATAGCCACACCTTTACCAAAACCTAATTTAAAGGTCTAATTTGAGGATAATGTCTGTATGGGGATACCAGATAACAGAGTTTATCAGTAGGTTCCTGGGCCAGTGGTGCATAGTAGTGATCTTCTAGTGGTCTGGGGACTCTGAAAGGCAGCTGAAATGCAGATTAGCCCTTTTTGTTGACAAGAGAACGCCTGGGCCATTAAAATATTTTGCTGGAAACTTTTTAGTGTTTCTTTAACCCTATTGTAAAGTGGAGGGGTTTTTTTTTTTTCCGCATGGAGAGGAAATGACAAGTAAACCATGTTTGGTCCAAAAAAATGTGAGCTGGTCACACCCTGGCCAGGCTAATGAGTTTAGCTCACTAGCACCAGAGGAGCTGGCAGGGAATGATAGGAAGCATTAAACACTTCCCATAGCTCCCAGTGCTCCTGACCCCAGAGGATGATAGACCAATAAGGTTGAACAATTAAACCCAGAATGTGAAACTTTTAATGTGTCTAGTTCCACGATCCTTTTTCACCCCAAATATGGCCAAAGGAAGGGCAGAGGATCTGGAATTAGCAAGGTATATCTGGGGGAGGGTCTCCATGAACTCTTGGTATGTGGTTGGCACTCTGTCACACTGATGTGGCTAGTTGCCTCTACCCAGGGTCAGGGATGTCCACTTTGTCGGACCGTGTGGCTCCCAGAAACCGATCGGACCTCCATGCTGGAGTAAGGACAAGTATATGTTGCCAACTTGTATTTCCCAAGCGCTTAGTACAGTGCTCTGCACACAGTAAGCACTCAATAAATACAATTGAATGAATGAATGAGAGTATTCTAGGAACTTAATAATAATAATGATGGCATTTATTAAGTGCTTACTATGTGCAAAGCACTGTTCTAAGCACTGGGGAGGTTACAAGGTGTTCACTTTGTCCCACGGGGGGCTCACAGTCTTAATCCCCATTTTACAGATGAGGTAACTGAGGCCCAGAGAAGTTAAGTGACTTGCCCAAAGTCACACGGCTGACAGTTGGTGGAGTTGGAATTTGAACCCATGACCTCTGACTCCAAAGCCCGTGTTCTTTTCCACTGAGCCATGCTGCAACTTGGCCCCCGACAGGTGATTGTGAAAGGTAGCCTGTATTGGGATGGTTTAAAGAAGCAGCATGAGAAGGAGTGTAGTAGATAGAGCAAGGCCCTGGGAGTCAGAAGGTCATGGGTTCTAATCCTGGCTCTGCCACTTGTCTGCTGTGTGACCTTGGGCAAGTCAGTTCACTTCTCTGTACCTCAGTTCCCTCATCTGTGAAACGGGAATTGAGATTGTGTGTCGCATGTGGGACAGGGACTATGTTTTACCTGATCTGTGTGTATCCACCCCAGGGTTTAGTATAGTGACTGGTACATAGTAAGCACTTAACATATACCACAGTTATTATTGCTATTATCAATTACTATCATATATCATATAATAATTATAGTTACTATTATTATTAATATTAATGGGTGATTATGAAAGGTAGCCTGTGGTAAGGCTTCCCAGTTTGAAGCTATAGGAAGTAGGATGTTCATTCAATAGTATTTGAGTGCTTACTGTGTGAAGAGCACTGTACTAAGCACTTGGGAAGTATAATTCAGCAACAAATAGAGAAAAATCCCTGCCCACAGTCTAGAAGGGGGGAGACAGATATCAAAACAAGTAAAAAGGCATCAATAGCAACAATATAAATAGAATTATAGATATATACACATCATTAATATAAATAGAATTATAAATATGTACATATATACACAAGTGCTGTGGGGCAGGGAGGGGAGTAGAGCAAAGGGAACAAGTCGGGGCGATGGGGAGGAGGGGCAGAGGAAAAAAGGGAGGCTTAGTCTGGGATGGCCTCCTGGAAGAGGTGAGCCTTCAGTAGGGCTTTGAAGGGGTGGGGGGAAGTGTTCTTGTTTGGATGGATTTGAGGAGGGAGGGCATTCTAGGCCAGAGGTAGGACTTGGGCCAGGGGTTGATGGCGGGACAGGCAAGAATGAGGCACGGTGAGGTTAGCACCAGAGGAGCAGACTGTGTGGGCTGGGCTGTAGAAAGAGAGAAGGGAGGTGAGGTAGGAGGGGCCAAGGTGATGGAGAGCTTTGAAGCCAATAATGAGGATTTTTTGCTTGATACAGAGGTTTATCGGCAACCCCTGGAGATTTTTGAGGAGTGGGTGACATGCCCAGAGCATTTCTGTAGAAAGATTCATTCTTTCATTCAATCATACTTATTGAGCGCTTACTGTGTGCAGAGCACTGTACTAAGCGCTTGGGAAGTACAAGTTGGCAACATATAGAAACAGTCCCTACCCAACAACGGGCTCACAGTCTAGGAGGGGGAGACAGAGAAGACAAAACATGTGGACAGGTGTCAAGTCATCAGAATAAATAGAAATAAAGCTAGATGCACATCATTAACACAATAGAATAGTAAATATGTACAAGTAAAATAGAGTAATATATCTGTGCAAACATATATACAGGTGCTGTGGGGAGGGGAAGAAGGTAGGGCAGGGAGGGATGGGGAGGAGGAGAGGAAAAAGAGGCTCAGTCTGGGAAGGCCTCCTGGAGGAGGTGAGCTCTCAGTAGGGCTTTGAAGGGAGGAAGAGAGCTAAGTTGGCAGATATGCGGAAGGAGGGCATTCCAGGCCAGGGGGAGGATGTGGGCCTGGGGTCGACGGCGGGACAAGAAAGAACGAGGTATAGTGAGGAGGTTAGCAGCAGAGGAGTGGAGGGTGCGGGCTGGGCTGTAGAAGGAGAGAAGGGAGGTGAGGTAGGAGGAGGCGAGGTGATAGCCTTGAAGCTGAGAGTGAAGAGTTTTTGCTTGATGCGTAGGTTGACTGGTAGCCACAGGAGATTTTTTAGGAGGGGAATAAAATGCCCAGAGCATTTCTGTACAAAGATGATCCAGGCAGCAGCGCGAAGTATAGACTGAAGTGGGGAGAGACAGGAGGATGGGAGATCAGAGAGGAAGCTGATGCAGTCATCCAGTCGGGATAGGATGAGAGACTGAACCAGCAAGGTAATAGTTTGGATGGAGAGGAAAGGGCGGATCTTGGTGATGTTGTGGAGGTGAGGCCGGCAGGTTTGGGTGGCGGATTGGATGTGAGGGGTGAATGAGAGAGCGGAGTCGAGGATGACACCGAGGTTGCGGGCTTGTGAGGCGGGAAGGATAGTAGTGCCATCTACAGTTACAGGAAAGTCAGGGAGAGGGCAGGGTTTGGGAGGGGAGATAAGGAGTTCCATCTTGGACATATTGAGTCTTAGATGGCAGGCAGACAGCATGGCTTAGTGGAGAGAGCACGGGCTTGGGAGTCAGAGATCATGGGTTTCAATCCCGGCTCTGCCACCCGTCAGCTGTGTGACCTTGGACAAGTCACCCAACCTCTCTGTGCCTCAGCCACCTCATCTATAAAATGGGGATTAAGACTGTAAACTCCACGTAGGACAAGCTGATGACCTTGTATCTACCCCAGCACTTAGAACAGTGCTTGGCACATAATAAGCACTTAACAAATACCATGATTATTATTATTATTATTTCTTCCATAGGCCCCTCCAGTGTCTCCACACAGTGGTCTGCACAGCTAGACCTAGTGGACAGCACAGGCCTTGAAGGCAGAAGGACCTGGGTTCTAATCCCAACTCCACCAACTGTCTGCTATGTGAACCTGGGCAAGTCACCCCACCTCTCTGTGCCCCAACTACCTCATCTGTCCAACGGGGATCAAGACTGTGAGCCCCATGCCGGACATGGACTATGTCCAACCTGATTAGCTTTTTTCTACCCCAGTGCTTAGTACAGTGCCTGGCATATAGTAAGCACTTAACAAATATCATAAATAGGAAGACGTCTGATAAATACTGCTGAGGATGGCAAATCATAATCAAATGATCCACCGTGGCTAAAACCCTATAAGTAAGAATATTGTTCACATTTAGAAGGTGACTTCATGCTCTTGCAAGCCAATAGAAGGCAATGAGCAAATGAGGTTACTGAGGAATGGAAGGGAGGTGCAAATTCCCTTCATGTTCTGTCCACTTTGCACAGCTGGACGGATTTGATATACTAGCCAGGGCAAATCAATGAAAGTTAGAGAAACAGCATGGCTTGGGGGATAGAGCACAGGCCTGGGAGTCAGAAGGTCATGGGTTCCAAACCCATCCCCTCCATGTGTCCGCCATGTGACCTTGGGCAAGTCACCCAGATAATCCAGGCAGCAGAGTGATATATGGATTGAAGAGGGGAGAGACAAGAGGTTGGGAGTTAAGAAAGGATGCTGATGCAGTAATCCAGTAGGGATATGATGAGTTAAGGTACTAATGTGGTGGCAGTTTGGATGGAGAGGAAAGGGCAGATCTTGTAAGGTACCATGCTGACCAGCATACTTATTGCTAACTAGTCTAGTAATAGCTTTGTCTTCCACAATTTACATCTTGCAATTCCTTGTGCTGTATGGTTCCATTACCCATAAACCCTCAAGTCTGTGAATCCATTTCCAACCCTCCAATCCATGAGCTCACGAGTTACCCAGTGGCTGGTTCTGCCAGATGACACAAAAACAGATCCCAAAACAGATCACTACTCTACCCCAGCCAGACTGAGACACTTAGGTAATTGGAAAAGGTGGTCAAGGCCTCCAGCCTCAGGGATCTGAGAAGGAGCTGTTGGACTGGAGCTCTTTAAAACAGCCTCCTCCCTCCTTTCAGAATCTTTTCCTGCCCTGCTGTGACTGGAAACTGTTTATTGAGCATTATTTAAAAAATTGTATTGTTAAGCACTTACTATATGCCAGACACTGTACTAAACACTGAGTTGGTACAAGGTTGGGCAGAGTCCATTTCCCACAGGGGTCTCAGTCTTAGTCCCAATTTTACAGATGAGGCAACTGAGGCCCAGAGAATTTAAGTGACTTGCCCAAGGGCACACAGCAGACAAGTGGCAGAGCAGGGATTAGAACCCAGGTTCTTCTGATTTCCAGGCCCATGATCTGTCCATTAGACCATGCTGCTTCCCAAGCATTGACTGTACTCCTGCCTTCCCCCCACTTTCTGAAGTAATGACATCATTCCTGTGAGTTATTATGGGGGTGGGGGCAAAATATTTAAATAGGGTTGGGTTTTTTTAAGGGAAGTTCTGCAAAATAACAGACTTAAAAAGCCCTTATCTTCAAGAGACGGCAGAAAGATCAGGTTTCCTATTTTATCAGTTTGACCTTCACAGCATCACTAAACTCCACCCTTTTCTCTCCATCCAAACTGCTACCTCGTTAATCCAATCAATTTTCCTATCCCGCCTTGATTACTGTATTAGCCTCCTCACAGGCTTCCCAGCCTCCTGTCTCTCCACATTCTAGTCCATACTTCACATTGATGCCTGGATCATTTTTAAACATAAAATGTTTAGGCCATGTTTCCCCACTCTTCAAGAACCCATCCACCCCAGCAACAAACAAAAAATCCTCATTATTGGCTTTAAAGCATTCAATACTTTGGCCCCTCGTACTTCACCTCGCTATTCTCCTACTACAACCCAGCCCTCACACTTCCCTCCTTTAAGGCTAACCTTCTCGTGCTCATTGTGGGCAGGAAATGTGACTATTATATTGTTATATTGTACTCAGCATTGCACTGCTCTGCACATAGTAAGCACTCAATAAGTATGACTGACTGACCGACAACCTTTAGACAAAATCTTTGTGCAAAGTAAGCATGCACACTGACACCCCTTACTAGAAGCTTTTGCCTGTAGTGGGGTCTGACTGCTAGAGAGAAGCAGTGTGGCCTAATGGATAGAGTAGGGGCCTGGAAGTCAGAAAGACCTGGGTTCTAATCCTGGCTCTGCTGCTTGCCTGCTGTGTGACCTTGTGCAATTCACTTTACTACTCTGTGCCTCAGTTACCTAATATGTAAAATGGGGATTAAGACTATGAGTCCTATGTGGGGCAGGGACTGTGTTCAACTCAATTTGCTTTTATCTACCCCAGGGCTTGGTATGGTGCCTAGCACACAGTAAGTGCTTAACAAATACCACAGTCATTATTATAACAATATTATTTAGCAGCACAGAAAAATCTCAATGGTGTTCCTGACAAGTTAACATTTATCTTATGGGGAATGGCAAAAAGGATGTTGATTGGTCAGAACTTCTGATATAGGAGCAATCCAACATCTTTGCCCCATTAAAGCAGTTATTCAATTTTGGCTGTAGCAGAATTATTAACATTTTTTACATAAATTCAGAAATGAATTCCAAATTCAAAAATATATCATTTGGAATTAAACCCTCTATCCCCGTTCTGTAATTTGAGACTGTAATTTAGACAGTCCCATATGGGACGGGGACAATGCCCAACCCAATTTGCTTGTATCTACCCCAGCGCTTAGTACAATGCCTGGCACAAAGTGTTTAACAAATACCAGAATTATTATTATTAATTTAGTGTCTTCCTCCCCCAGCACTTAGATTGTTGGTTTCTAAATGACAGGAATTGCCTATCATCTCTACTGTAGCCTCCCAAAAATTTTTTACAGTGGTCTGTACAGAGTAAGCATATGATAAATACTATTGATTTTTTTTTTATTATCCTTGCCATTTCTTCGCTATTCACATGGATCACTGAGAACATATGGTATTTATTGACTTTGATTACCCTTATCTGGGGTTTACTACTCTGGCTTGTCTTTGCTCATCTTTTTAAAATTAGGACAATATTAATTGATTCAGTAATATTTATTGAGCACACACTGTGTGCAGAGCACTGTACTTAAGCCCTTGGGAGAGAACAGTACAACAGACACATTCCCTGCCCACAATGAATTTAAAGTTGTGGCAGCACAATGGTCAAGGGCTTGCATTTGTACTCCCTTGTTTTCTGAACTTTCCCCTCTGAGTTGTTTCAGCATTAGGCCTGCTGGACCACTCTGGGTGTTTCTGATTTACTCAAGCCAAGCCTAGTTGTTTGGTTGATTCAAATAGTTTGGTTACTTGATTGATTCAAATCAAATAGCCAAGCTCTGAGTCAAGCATATTATGACATGATGAAACTACTCCCTTGAACTAATCAAACCCCTGTCCTGTTTATCAGTAGTATCACATCATCTAGAACAAAGCAGGTCCTGGGATGAAGGGAAAAATGCCCAAGGGACTTACTGCTTTCTATCCTAAAGTATTTCTCTTGTATTGTATTCTTCTGATCACTAGGAATGCTGTACCAATGGAATATAAAGAAACTCTGCATTGCTTGTAGCCTCCCCAGCACTTACAACAGTGTTTTGCACATAGTAAGCGCTTAATAAATGCCATTAAAAAAAAATGCTTGAAGTTGAGCTGGCCTTGACTAGCTGGGGAATCAACCGCCTCTTCCTACTAGTGCTGGAAGAAGTGCTAGTAGTAATAAATTTGTCTCTGACATACCTTTTTTTAAAAACAATGTAGTCTGTGAAGTTTTTCTTCCACAGTCATTTGTTGCCGAGACTCAGATTACAGTGCTCCTCAAAGATCTGAACCAGTCTGCCTCTCAGTGATCCCAAGGCATGACTAAAAAATGTAAGAGACCATTTGAAATCTCTACTGGGGAGAGAGGGACTGTGGCCGTCCGACCAAAAGAGCTTATGTCATTCAACTGCTTGGCGGAAGACATGCTAGACACAAATGAGTAACTTTGACCATTAGTGTAGACAGGATTTGAATTTTTCTCCCAACGGCAGGGCTGGTTAATGGTTATTTTTCTCTCAATAGCAGGGCCAGTTAATGGATCAAGATGCCAGATGCAGGGCACAGGACTAATGTGAATAGGTGCAGGGTGACATGGTGGCACAGAGTACCAGAAAGCATTAGGCCTCGGGAAATGGGAGAGGGCCAGCTTATTTGGTATATTCATTATGGACCTAAAACTTGAAAGTTCTTAGATAAATGGAATTTTATACCCAGAATAACTCTACTAAATATTTCCCCACAGATGGAACCTTTGACTAACTGGTACTTCCCAAGCACTTAGTACAGTACTCTGCACACAGTAAGCACTCAATAAATACAATTGAATGAATGAAAGACCTAGATAAAATAGTTCATCTTCACAGAGCATTGGAGCATTAAAGGGAGTAAAATTGACCAGGGTCCTTGGGATTAAGGAAAGTATTCTTGTTTCTCTGTCTTGTCTACTTTTCTATCTCTGTCCTTCTGACTGGCAAGTCACCTCAGGCAGCCTAGCTTCCATTTCGGATGGGCATGTACCCTCTGTGTCCAAACAGAAAAAAGACTTGTGTGGTGTATTCTACTTGCACACCTGACTTTGCCGTCTAACTGTGCCCTAAAGTTCTTCCTCTAAAAAACTCAATGCTCAGTGCTCAGAGAGCAGTGGTCTCATGACCAGTGAGAACCCAGGTCATGGGTTCAAATTCTGGATCTGTCAATTGTCAGCTGTGTGACTTTGGGCAAGTCACAACTCTGTGCCTCAGTTACCTCATCTGTAAAATGGGGATTAAGACTGTGAGTCCCAGGTGGGACAACCTGATCACCTTGTATCCTCCCCAGCAGTTAGAACAGTGCTTTGCACATAGTAAGTGCTTAACAAATGCCATCATTATTACTACTACTCTTATCAGGTGATTTAGTTCAGTGCTAAATGTCAGGAAGAAAGGGGCTCAGTAAAAACTCTGAGCAAATTACAACCATACTCACTAAGTAATCTTCCTTTGAATCTACCTGGCCTGGACTCCTGCCCTCCTAGGCACAAGCAATGAAAATTGTAAAAATGGAATACCACCTGGGGCTCTCCTGGAATAAAAATATATGCTTAAAATCAGCACTAACCATGTTTAAACTGCAGGCACCAAAACAGCCTCACATGAATGGTGAACTCATTTGCTCCCACAGCTTCAACTATCATCTCTACACTGATGACACCCAAATCTACACCTCTGTCCCTGCTCTACCTCCCTCCCTTCAGGTTCGGGTCTTCTCCTGCCTTCAGAACATCTCCATCTGGTTGTCTGCCCGCCATCTAAAACTCAATACGTCCAACACTGAACTCTTATCTTCCCTCCCAAACCCTGCCTTCTCCCTGACTTTCCCATCAATGTAGATGGCACTACCATCCTTCCCGTCTCACAAGCCCGCAACCTTGGTGTCACCCTCGACTCTGCTCTCTCATTCACCCCCCACATCCAATACGTCACCAAAACCTGCCGGTCTCACCTCTGCAACATCATCAAGATCTGCCCTTTCCTCTCCATCCAAACCGCTACCTTGCTGGTTCAATCTCTCATCCTATCCCGACTGGATTACTGCATCAGCCTCCTCCCTGATCTCCCACCTTCCTGTCTCTCCCCACTTCAGTCTATACTTCATGATGCTGCCTGGATCATCTCTGTTCAGAAACGCTCTGGGCATGTTACTCCCCTCCTCAAAAATCTCCAGTGGCTACCAATCAACCTACACATCAGGCAAAAACTCCTCACTCTCGGCTTCAAGGCTCTCCATCGCCCCGCCCCCTCCTACCTCACCTCACTTCTCTCCTTCTACAGCCCAGCCGGCACCCTCCACTCCTCTGCCGCTTTCCTCCTCACTGTCCTCATTCTCTCCTGTCCCACCGTCGACCCCCGGCCCATGTCCTCCCCCTGGCCTGGAATGCCCTCCCTCCGCACAGCCTCCAAGCTAGCTCTCTTCCGCCCTTCAAAACCCTACTGAGAGCTCACTTCCTCCAGGAGGCCTTCCCAGACTGAGCCCCTTCCTTCCTCTCCCTCTCCTCATCCCCCGCCCCACCTCCTTCCCCTCCCCACAGCACCTGTATGTTTGTACAGATTTATTACTCTATTTTACTTGTACATATTTACTATTCTATTTATTTTGTTAACGATGTGCATCTAGCTTTATTTCTATTTATTCTGATGACTTGACACCTGTCCACATGTTTTGTTTTGTTGCCTGTCTCCCCCTTCTAGACTGTGAGCCTGTTGTTGGGTAGGGACCATCTCTATATGTTGCCAACTTGTACTCCCCAAGCACTTAGTACAGTGCTCTGCACATAGTAAGTGCTCAATACTATTGAATGAATGAATGAATGAATAGATCATTGTTTGAGACAGACCTTTCATGCTGCAGCCTGAAACTTACGTCCCTGATGCAGGAAAGTATGACCTGAGATGATGACTTGAGAACATCTTTGTGTTGAGATTGGGTACACCCTCATAGGTTCTCATTATCTGTGACCTCTGTACAATCTCCACCCTCACCAACTCTAAAATCTCTCTCTGACCACAACCTTGTCATTTGCCTCCTCTCACACTCCTCCTCCCCATAAATCTGTACTATTCCCCCACAGAGACCTCTGTGCTCTCAACCCCATCCACCTCTCTCTGCACATCACACCCCATCTAGCCTCCATACCCATTCTACCCACTCTTGATGACCAAATAGATGCTCTCAACTCCACCCTCTCAACTCAACTCACCTCATCTCCTACCCTTTCATCTCTCTCACAGCACTAACCCACAGCCCTGGATCACCTCCACTGTCCACCTCCTTTGTTCTAGCCGCTGAACACTGCTGGCCAAAATTTAAGCACCAGGCCAACCTTGTCCACTTTAAATTTGTCCTTTCTTGCCTTAACTCTGCCCTCTCCTCTTCCCGGCAAAATTATTTCTCTTCCTATTGACACCCATGCCCATCAACCTTGTCAGTTGTTCTGGACATTTAACTCCCTCCTCAGACCCCCTCTCATTCATTCAATCATATTTATTGAGCGCTTACTGTGTGCAGAGCACTGTACTAAGTGCTTGGGAAGTACAAGTTGGCAACATATAGAGACAGTCCCTACCCAACAGCGGGCTCACAGTCTAGAAGGGGGAGACAGACAACAAAACAAAACATTAACAAAATAAAATAGAATAGTAAATATGTACAAGTAAAATAAATAGAGTAATAAATCTGTACAAACATATATACAGGTACTGTGGGGAGGGGAAGGAGGTAATGCCTCCTGGAGGAGGTGAGCTCTCAGTAGGGCTTTGAAGGGAGGAAGAGAGCTAGCTTGGCGGATGTGCGGAGGAAGGACATTCCAGGACAGGGGGAGGATGTGGGCCAGGGGTCGACAGCAGGACAAGCGAGCACGAAGCACAGTGGGGAGGTTAGCGGCAGATGAGTGGAGGGTGCGGGCTGGGCTGTAGAAGGAAAGAAGGGAAGTGGGGTAGGAGGGGTCGAGGTGATGGAGAGCCTTGAAGCCGAGAGTGAGGAGTTTTTGCCTGATGTGTAGGTTGATTGGTAGCCACCGGAGATTTTTGAGGAGGGGAGTAACATGCCCAGAGCATTTCTGCACAAAAATGATCCGGGCAGCAGCGTGAAGTATAGATTGAAGTGGGGAGAGACAGGAAGATGGGAGATCAGAGAGGAGGCAGATGCAGTAATCCAGACGGGATAGGATGAGAGATTGAACCAGCAAGATAACAGTTTGGATGGAGAGGAAAGGGCGGATCTTGGCGATGTTGCGGAGGTGAGACCGGCAGGTTTTGGTGACATATTGGATGTGATGGGTGAATGAGAGAGCAGAGTCGAGGATGACACCAAGGTTTTGGGCTTGTGAAACAGGAAGGATGGTAGTGCCATCAACAGTGATGGGAAAGTCAGGGAGAGGGCAGGGTTTGGGAGGGAAGATAAGGATTTCAGTCTTGGACATATTGAGTTTTAGATGGCGGGCAGTCCCTCCCCCATCCCTCACCTCCAACGATCTGGCCACCTACTTCATTAGGAAAATGAACACCATCAGGTCTGAGGTCCCCAAAATCACCCCTCACTCTCCTCTATCCCCCCGATCCTTTCAGCCCCCTCTTCTACTTTCCCATCCATCCTAGCAGTATCTTCAGTACTAAGTGAGTACTAAGTACTAAGCGCTTAGTACAGTGCTCTGCACATAGTAAGCGCTCAATAAATACGATTGATTGATTGATCTTCAGAGGAGATCTCCTCCCTTCTCTCAAGTGCCACCCCCTTTACATGCGCATCAGACCTCATTCCCTCATAGCTTATAAAAACTCTCACCCCTTCCCCCCCTCCTCAATTTCCATCTTCAACCACTCACTCTCCAATGGCTTCACCCCCTCTGCCTTCAAACATGCCCAGAGGAATTCGACTCACTCTGCCAGTCTCCACAGCCAAGAGATTGGGGATAAGACAAGGTTCACAAATGAAATGATCCTCTGGCACCTTGGTGGGCATGACCATTTCAGATCCTCCTGACCACTAATGCCATTGTCAAGTGCCAGAACATGGATCCATGCCTCTCACTGCACTTATACTGTTGTCCATCCTGAGACAAGACCCCACATGATTAACAGCAGCTTCTCAAGACACAAAAATAGGTGGAAGGGCCTGAATGTTTACTGGGTCCTGAAAGGATATCTGAAATAATTTGACTTGTGTGCCTAATCTGTATTTTCTTTAGCAGAAAAAGGAAATGTTTAACCTTTGGTTTTGAATTTTTAATCCATATTTTATTTTAGCTAGAAAAATGGAATGGTTTAACTTTTGGTTTCTAATTACTTGTACTATAGGATTCCCCAGTTCCTTGTCAGGGCAACAGAGTCCTGCCAACCTGTATTTCCCGAGCGCTTAGCACAGTGCTGTGCACACAGTAAGCGCTCAATAACTATGACTGAATGAATGAAATTCAGTGAGCTGTTGACCTTAATATATAATTGTTGGGTTTGTGCTTAGATGCCTCATCATAGCTCAGGATAAATATGCATGCTTTAGTCCCTTGAAATCTGACTAATTATGGCTTTTGGGGCTCAAACATATGGGTCAGAGTGTTATGGCTTGTTGGTGATATTGATTTTCTTTACTGCTCTGTTTTATATGCTCTTAAATTGCTGTTACAGTTAATGAAGCGAAAGAGAAAACAATGAGAAAGGTCAAACTGGCCTAAGGCAAGGAACTTTGGGGGAGAGAGAGAGGTCAGATAGGAATGGCATGTTCGGATATGATGAGGTTCAGACCATAAAACTTCCAAACCCAACATTAGAATGGCTTTCTGCTGCTGGTTGCCCAAACCACAAGGTCTGACTGCATAAAGGATCCCATGGAGAGCAGCAGCCAGGTGGGTGCAGGGTATCCGGAGATGGATGAGTTCTGGAGACAGGGGTCCTTGACTCTACCTTGTTTGTTGTGCTAAAAGCACAAAAGTGGGGGAATGTGGAAGCAAAAATTGTCAAGGCCCTGCATTTGTCTGCTCCCTTTTTCTCTGACCTTTCCTCTCTGAGTTGTTTCAGCCCAGGCCTGCTGGATCACTGTGTGTGTGTACCTGATGACTTGATTTACTCAAGCCAATAGTTTGGTTACTTGATTGACTCAAATGGAGTAGCCAAGTTTGCTCTGAGTCAAGCACATTAGAACATGATGAAACTGCTCCCTTGAACTAATCAAACCCTTGGCCTTGCTTATCAATAGTATCAGATCACCTACAGTGATGCAGGGCCAGGGCTGAAGGGAAAACGCTCAAGGACCTTTACTGTTTTGTATCCTAAATTATTTCTCTTATTGTATTCTTCTGATCCTTATGAATGTTGTACCAATGGAATATAAAGAAACTCTGCATTGCTTGAATTTGAGTTGACCTTGACTAGCAGGGGAATTTCTGCTGCTCAAATGCCTCTCCCTACTTGGGTTGAAAGAAACACTAACAGTAATAAACTTGTTTCTGACATACCCTTTTTAAACACAGCACAGAGTCTGTGAAGTTTTTCTTCCACAGTCTGGATTGGGGAGACATATCAATACAAATAAATTACAGATATGTTCATAAGTGCTGTTGGTCTGGGCTACCTAATTGCAGTTGGCAGTAACCAGATGAATACAAAGTTAGTCAACTACAGGAAAAGTGAAACTTTCAATAAGTGGAGTTATTTTATTCATTTTCTCAGTAGTTGCATCAAAATTAACAGGACTTAATTCACTGTGGCAGCCCTGAGAATCAATGTCTTGCGTTCCTCAATGAGTGTTGGCTATATGTAGTTGTCTGAATCAGCACTGATTGTTTTGAGGTTGTAGCTGAGTCTATGGTTTGCTTCCAGTTGGACTGGCACTAGATTGTAAACTGCCTAAGGGCAGCAATCAGGTCTTCCAAATCTCTTGATTTGCATTCTCCCAAGTGCTTAGCAGAGTCCTCTGCACACAATAAGTGCTCATCTATATTATTGATTGACTGACTGATTGAATGGACATCACCAAGGATTGGCAAAGAGCATTAATACCGTCTCCAAGAAGACAACCATGTTTATTCTTGTTTTGTTGTCTGTCTCCCCCTTCTAGAATGTGAGCCCATTGTTGGGTAGGGACCATCAATAGGTTGCCGATTTGTACTTCCCAAGAGCTTATTACAGTGCTCTGCACACAGTAAACGCTCAATAAATACAATTGAATGAATGAATGAATTCTGCTATGGGACTGGATTCAGCTCCAGGAAGAAATACTGACAGTTTTTTTTTTTTTTTTTTTTTTTAACTGTGGACAACTTACTGAGAAATCTGTCATCTCTTTCCCCTTGCCCCAAGGCATATGAATGTCCATTGTATTTGAACAAGGTGCCAAGGAGAAAGCTTCCCAAAAGTCTGTTGAGACACTGTCAAGCTCAGGGAATGAGCTCATTGAGAACGAAGGGCAGGAATTGAAAGGAAAAGGGGAGGCTGATTCATAATAATAATAATGATAATAAACAATTTGCATTCTAATTTTTCCCTTTAACATAGACAAATATCTTTTTGCTTTGATCTTGAATTTGCCTAAAGAAAATGTCTGGTGATACTTAGTAAATGTGAATTTATATGTTGCTATTTATACCAAGCTATTTTCTTGAAATCTTACATCTGGGACAGTTGCCCCAGAGAGGCTTCTTCTGTCTGTTTCAGTAACCCAATCCTATGCCATATAACCATACTAGGAAACAGGTGATGGTGATTCCCCATAGATGGAGTCTGGGCTGGTAGCTTCTTCACTGATTTGGAGAGTAGGTGGTCCTGAGGGTTTTTTCAAAGAATGAAAAGTTTGGGGAGAGGGGGAGGGAGGCTGCAGGGTCTGGCACTCTTTTCTCTAGCCTGCAAGGGCCTCTCTAACTTCAGTAAATTGAGACTGCACCCTCGAGGTATTGTAAGTTCCTGTCCCGAGAAGCAGTGTGGCCTAGTGAATAGAGCATAAGCCTGGGTTCTAATCTTGGCTCCACTACTTACCTGTCTGCTGTGTGACCTTGGGCAGGTCACCTCACCTTTCCATGCCTTAGTTACCTCATCTGTAAAATGGGGATTAAGACTGAGTCCGATGTGGGACAGGGACTGTGTCCAACCCAATTACCTTATATAAAGTGCCGTGAGTGCGTTGTGGATCTATAATTGCTTTGGTGAAGTAGAGAAGCAGCATAGCTCAGTGGAAAGGAGCATGGGCTTTGGAGTCAGAGGTCATGGGTTCAAATCCTGGCTCTGCCAATTGTCAGCTGTGTGACTTTGGGCAAGTCACTTCACTTCTCTGAGCCTCAGTTACCTCATCTGTAAAATGGGGATTGAGGCTGTGAGCCCCATGAGGGACAACCTGATCACCTTGTATCCTCTCCAGCGCTTAGAACAGTACTTGGCACAAAGTAAGCGCTTAATAAATGCTATTATTATTATTATTATTAGAGAAGGGGGACCACCAAGTCAGCTGCTATGGGTGCGGGCTCACGCGCACAAACACCCACGAACCCTCAGCCCCACATTCCAACCATAGCCTTCCTGTACTAGTGTCCCAGATGAGAGGCAGGCTGATCCCCAGCCTGGTGAGTGGGAAAGACAGGTGGAAAATATCATTCGGGCCCAAGCAGAGGGTGCCTTCCAGCAGATAGCTGGCATGAATCCAGGCAGGAAGTGGAGGGAAGAAGGTAAGGGAAAACAAGCCCACATTTCTGCTGTTCCTGCTTTTTCAGCCAATGAGATGCAGCTTCTTGCCTGGCCCAAGGACCTAGTAAGGGCCCTCCTTATTAGGCCATAGGGTGATTGGAGCAGCCCTGGCTGCTGCCACAGTTTTGTTGGCTTGCCTCACTAACTCCCAGGACACTTACTTGGATTCTAATCCTGGCTCTGACATTATCTGCTGTGCAACCTTGGGAAAGTCACAACTTCTCTGGGCCTCAATTTTCTCATCTGTAAAAATGGGGGTAAGATAATTGTTCTCCCTCCTTTTATACTGTAAGCCCTTGTGGGACAGGGACTATATCCAATCCAATCTGTTTATCAAGTATCTGCCCCACACACAGGCATAGCACAGTGTAAGCACTTAAATACTACCTTGTTCTTTTTAACCCTAACCCCTCCCATGGAACACCTGATCTTATTGAATATGTCTTGGTCCCACCCCCATTTCTGGTAAGAGCTGATTTTTCTTTTACTCCTGGTGCTGAGCACTGCACTGTATGAAGTGCTGGCATAAATACAGAATAATTAGATCAGATGTAGTGGAGAATTATAGCATCTTTAAACAAATATTGGATGGCATTCTATAACAGGCAGGGAAAATATATCAAATGCTGTAATAATTAGAGGTGTCAGTCTCATTAGGACTGATGCTTAGAGAACTGGTCCCCAAAGTTATGAAAATATATCTTGGCTTCAACTACATCTCTAGGCAGATAATTTTCAAATCTACATCCCCAGCCCCAATCTTTCTCCTTCTCTGCAGTCTTATATTTCCTTCTGCCTTCAGGACATCTCTACTTGAATATCCTGACAATACCTCAAACATAACATGTCCAAAATAAGAACTCATCTTCTTAACCAAACATTCTCCACCCCTTGACTTTCTCATCACTATAGATGGTACCACCATCCTCCCTGTCTCACAAGCCTGTTATCTTGCATTATCCTTGAGTCATCTCTCTCATTCAATTCATATCTTCAATGTCACCAGATACTGTCACAACATCACAAAAATCCACCCTTTCCTCTCCAAAGTGCTATCACATTAAATCCAACCACTTATCCTACCCACCTTGATTACTGCATCAGTCTCTTTGCTGACCTCCCAGCCTCCTGTCTCTACCTATTCTAGTCCACACTTGACTTTGCTGCCTGAATCATTGTTCTACAGAAACGTTCAGGACATGTTTCCTCACTTCTCAAGAAACTCCAATGTCTTGCCCATCCACCTCCGCAAACAAAAACTCCTCACCATTGGCTTTAAAGCACTCCATCCACCTTGCCCTTTCTTACCTCACTTAGCTATTCTCCTACTATAACCCAGCCTACACATTTTGCTCCTCTTATGTTCACCACCTCACTGTACCCCGATATCGTCTGTCTAGCCGCCAACCTCTTGCCCAACTCCCTCTCTCCTTAAATCCAACAGACAGTTGCTCTTTTCCCCTTCAGGAACCTCTTGGGGGCACTTCTTCTCTGGAAGAGCTTCCCTGACAAGCCCCTCTTTCCTCTTCTCCCTCTCCCTTTTGTGTCACCCTGACTTGCTCCCTTCATTTATTCCCCCCCCCCCCAACCAGCCCCACAATACTTATGTGTATGTCTGAAATTTATTTATATTAATGCCTGTCTCCCCTCTGGAGAGCAAACTCATTGTGGGCATGAAATGCCTGTTTATTGTTATAGTCTGCTCCCTCAAGCTCTTAGTACAGTGCTCAATAAATATGATAGAATGAATGATGAACTTTAGTACTAAAGGTAATATCTTACTTCCTGCTTCGGAAAGTGTGGGGAGAATGAATTCAAGCCTTTTGCAGAATTTCTCCAGTATCGATGAATCTCAGACAATTAGAGGAAGGCTTTTGCTGAAAGTGCATAAGAAGCCAGAACCTGAGATAAATTATATGTTATTCAATACCTACAGCAGCTCAGTCTCCATAGAATGTGTTTTATTAACATATATTCACAAAAGGACAGTTAAAATGCTAAAGGCCTTATCTATTCATTTGGCAAGAGGGGCCAGTGGCGCAGTGGATAACACCTCTGACTACGGATCAGAAGATTGTAGGTTCGAATCCTGCCTGGCTCGCTACTGTGCTTTTTATGAGAAGCAGCATGGCTCAGTAGGAAAGAGCCCGGGCTTTGGAGTCAGAGGCCATGGGTTCAAATTCTGACTCCGCCAATTGTCAGCTGTGTGACTCTGGGCAAGTCACTTCACTTCTCTGGGCCTCAGTTACCTCATCTGTAAAATGGGGATTGAGACTGTGAGCCCCATGAGGGACAACTTGATAATCTTGTAACCTCCCCAGCGCTTAGAACAGTGCTTTGCACATAGTAAGCACTTAATAAATGCCATTAAAAAAGTGTTCTGCTTGCTTTGCAGTTATCCCTGTTTATTTAGCAAAAGTGAAAGTTACCCTTTTGCTCTCCCTTAGCTGATAAAGTTTGGCAAAATGCAGGCTCAGAGAAATATTCATATGGGTCTTGACTAAATAGCCTCAGTCAATGCTAATCATTCCTCAGGCTATTTCTAGAAATGCTAAGATCAAAAAAGTGTGTTTATTAACAATAATAGCATTTGTTAAGCACTTACTATGTGCGAAGCACTGTTCTAAGCCCTGGGGGGGGGGGGGGGGGGGAATACAAGGTGATCAGGTTGTCCCATGTGGGGCTCACAGTCTTAATCCCCATTTTACAGATGAGGTAACAGGCACAGAGAAGTTAAGTGACTTGCCCAGTCACACAGCTGACAAGTGGCAATGTCGGAATTAGAACCCACATCCTCTGACTCCCAAGCCCGTGCTCTTTCTATATGGATAAAGGTTAGCTATTTCTCCTTCAATGGGGGCTAAAGCTAAAGTAATCTCTTCAGAGTAATAATAATAATTATTATTATGGTATTTGTTATGTTCTTATGTGCCAGGCACTCTACCTGGTGTTGGGGTGGATACAAGAAAATCGGGCTGGACACATTCCCTGTCCCAGGTGGGGCTCACAATCTCAATCCTAATTTTACTGATGAAGTAAACTGAGGCCCAAAGAAGTGAAGTGACTTGCCCAGGGTCACAGAGCAGACAAGCTGCAGAGCCAGGATAGCAATGCATGATCTTCTGACCACCAGGCCCGTGCTGTATCCACTACACCATGCTGCTTCTCCTCAGAATCCAGGAGGAGAGTGGAGTGCATTAACTGCCAAAATTCAATGGTGAAGACCAAACTGGAAGATTTCAGGGGTAGATTGCCTGTCTCAGCTGAGCTGAGGCATGATTCCCCCCCCCCCCCCCACCCCCACCCCGCCTCCCGGCCTCTCTCTCTGGTCATTCTACCACTTATAGATGGACACACCAAAGCAGTGACTTGCATTCTTGTCTGCCATGTTCATATCCCTTCCTTAGCATAGGTACTCCAGCCTTTGCAACCATTGTCATGACAAATCTTAGATGTTAGATGATGGGATCTCTGCTCATTGCAGCAAGTGGGGTCTTCAGTGGGTAACGTAGGGGTTGGGTGGTGCTTAAAGATAGAAGGGACAGAAAGAGGAGAAGGAAGGGAGAGAGAGAAAAAGAGAGAGAGGTAGCTGGAGAGGGCACAGGGAAAAATGGGTGAGGAAGAGAAAGAAGGGAAAAGAGAAGGAGACAGGAAGAGGAAGGGTTGAATGGGGAGAAGAAAAAAGGAGGAAAGAAGGAAGTAGGGGTGATTCCCTTATAATAACAGAAATGTGGCAAGCACTGTTCTAAGTACTGGGGTGGATACAAGGAAATTGGGAGGATACAGTCCCTGTTCCACATGAGGCTCACAAACTTAATGCCCATTTTACAGATGAGGGAATTGAGGCACAGAGAAGTGAAGTGACTTGCCCAAAGTCACACAGCAGACAACTGGTGGAGCTGGGATTAGAACCCAATTCCTTCTGACTCCCAGGCCTGTGCTCCATCCACTAGGACATGCTGCCACCATTGTCCTTCACCACTATGAACATACCACCCATTTGGAAGTAGTAATAAGGAGACCGGGAAAATAACAAGAAAGAGAAAAACTGGAAGATTCCTTCTCCTCTTTCTCTTCTGTGGTGATTAGGATGGAAAAGAAGAGGAGGAAAAGGAGGTCTGCAGGACCCAAAGAGTATCGACTCCCTACAACAGGAGAGAAGATGCTTCCCTGTTTCAGAATGGACTTTCCCATTTTGTGGATCCTCCTACAACTGAATAGAGGGCATCAGCTGAGAGCTGGTGGTTTGGGAATCCTTGGCAGTTAGTTGTGATAAATGTAGCTTAGTGACCATTCCTGCCAAGGCTTCTGGTCACACTGGGTTCCTGAACTCCAGTTTCCCCTGACCAACTCTTGCCTACTTAAAACCTTGCTGCTGGGAAGCAAAGGAGACAGTGAAAAGAAAAGTGTGTGGGGAGGCCTGAGAATTTTTTCTTTACTCCTTATCCCCCAGCCCCTCTTCCCCAGTGGCCTTCCCCTTTTTAGTTCTGGCTCCCAATCACAGAGGGAGCCAAACACCATGTTCTTGTATACTAGAATGCTTCTCTTCTTCCTCCTTTTCATATCTTGGCAGTTTTCAAAATGTGAAGTCTTCCATTTTTAAACACCAGAATACTCTATTGTTTGTCTTGTCAGTCCCCCAAGATTTCTGAACATTTCCATTATCCGTATCTGGTTTGTTCCTTCTCTAATACTGCAAATTTGCTTTCAATATTACTTCCAGAAGGTAAAAAGGCATTGAACACTTAAGCCTCCCTGACGGATACTGAAGCTATCAGCATCTTCAAATACAAAGGTTAAGAATATATATACATACATATACACAAACACACACACACACGATTCTAGAGCTCAAATAGGGAAACAGTGGCTCCAGATGTTAAAATTGCCCTTACTAAAGATCTTTTTGAATCAAATATTCCTTTCTAGTGATGAATGTTCCTTTTCTCCCTAGTTTTTTTTTTTTAATATTACAGGAAGCAAATTGTCTAAACAGCCAGGAGCAGTTTGGATCTTTCAGAGAAGCCAAGCACCCTTGAATACATACTCTGATCTCATATCACAAAACCTCTTTCTGCTTTCTGTGACCAACACTAGAAATCAACCACAGGCTAATTCAATCTTGGGACAGGCTTGGCATACAAGCAATAATTTTTCAAATGAATATGTGTAGGCAAAGAGACAGGTCTCGAATGCCAGGGAAGGGTTCCAAAACATGTTGAACTTATGCTGCTCTGAGACCGCAGGCTTGGGTGTCAGAGGACCTGGGTTCTAACACTGGTTCCGCCACATGCCTGCTGTTTGACCATGGGTAAGTCATTTAAATTTGTGTGTCTCAGTTACTGCATCTGTAAAATGGGGATTCAATACCTGTTCTCCCTCCTATTTAGAATATGAGCCCTTTGTGGACCAGGGACTGTATGTGAGCTGATTATCTTGTATCTTCCCTAGTGCTTAGAACAATGTTTGACACGTTATTTTTATCCTTATTATTATTATTGTTCCTCCTCAAGAAACACAGTGATTTACCAGGGCTGCCTTTCCACTGGGCAAAACGGCAATTAGAGTCAGCCCAGTCTTTCAGGGAGCTGACAGGTGATCAAGGTGGGGTTCTACCATGGCCATTCCAACAACAACAGTGTCTTCATCTTCCCCCGCTGAGGCTACTTCTCTGGGCTAAAGATCACGCTGGGTGTGACAAAGAGGAAGTTATGTGCCCACATTCCAAGTGGTAGGAAAGGCAAATTTTAGCATGGAGGGGGACTGGGCACAGTCTTCATCTGGTCTGTGAGTCAGTGTGGACCCCTACTAAATTAGCAGGAACAGAAGAACTTTGACTGTGAATCCCAGGTGGGACAGGTACTGGGTCCCACTTGATTACTTTGTATCTACCCCAGTTCTTAGCACAGTACTTGCTACATAGTAAGCATTTATCAAATACCATTATTATCATCATCATCATCCCTCTAGACTGTGAGCTCACTATGGGCAGGGAACATGCCTGCTAATTCTGTTGTACTGTACTCTCCTAAGTGCTTAGTACAGTGCTCTGTGCATAGTAGGCATTCAATAAGTATGATTGATATTATTGTTATTATTATCATTATTAATAAACTCAGTAGAATCTAGGAGTTCTATGGGAAGATAGAGACTGAAGTGCTTCAGAAGTCAATACAGTAGCCATTTTTAGTGTAACCCTGCCGTGGTCTTGTGAAACAAAAATTAGAGGTTCCTCTGTATTACAGACAGACAAGCTATTCAGTGTATATCATTGTTCTAGTCAGTTTGGTTTTGTGGCCATGGCACTGGAACACTGGGATGAGACAGATTGCTGGGTTCTTAGGCTTGAGGCCTTGAAGGTCTTCTGATTGGAGGAAAGGTATAAGCAGCAGCATGACCTAGCAGAAAAAGCACGGGCTTGGGAGTCAGAGGTCATGGATTCTAATCCTGACCCCGCCACTTGTCAGCTTTGTGACTTTGGGCAAGTCACTTAACTTCTCTGTGCCTCAGTGATCTCATCTGTAAAATGGGGATCAGGACTGTTAGCCCCACATGGGGCAACCTGATTACCTTGTATCTACCCCAGTGCTTAGAATGGTGCTTGGCACATAGTAAGTGCTTAACAAGTACTATCATTATTATTATTATTATTATTATTATTATTATTATTATTATTATTATTACCACCTTGTGCTATCCATTGGCAGGCAGATGGCATCCTACTCTCATTTTTGGAGGTCACGGGGGTGGGCCCTTTCAATGGACTGTCTCAGGTTGGTTTTAGGGAACTGATCTGATTTCCAAGCTTACCTTGGAACAAACACAAACTTCTCAGAGATGCCAGAAACCACCCAAGCCTTTTTTGGAATACTGGACTATGGGAAGGGCCAGACCAAATCACCCAGGGTAGCTCAGATGGACGATGCTCCAAATGGGAGATGACCTGCAAGCCTGACCACAGCCAGGACCTGTACCCGTGAAGGCTGGCATGGAGGGGATTTGAGGAGGACTTAGTCAACACTGCCCCCTAGCCTGGATATTTATTTTCAGGATCTGCTTCTTGCCAGAGGCACTCTCTATGTCAGGGTGCTTTGTTCAAACTGGGGTTCCTCACAATAAGCAGTGCAAATTTAAACCTAGCCCCCAACAAAGTAGCAGGAGTGGTTTATCGTAGTGAGAGAACCAAGTGGGACATTACGCAAAGCCACCTGGGAAGAACGGGACAGGATGATACAGATCTATTTTCCAAAAGAAGGGTGTAAAGTTTTTCACCAGTACTATTCAAAGATGAAAACCTTAGGGTAGTGTTTAGTCAAGACCGTCATGAAGATGTCCTCAATCTCGGCATAGCCCAGTTTGAACCGGATTCGGGTAATTAAAGTGAGTGTTCAACCATTTCAGAAAGGTCTGAAATGAGGGCTCCCGAGATGGGTTTTAAAGGCGATTGTAGGACTTAAAGCAAGTTGACAATTAGCTGTAACTCTAAATCAGTGTCCTGTACGTTTTGGCTGTTGGAAAAAACATGTGAACTGCAGGATTTCCAAAGTACTAACATTAGGAATTTTTAAAAAAGAATGTAAGTAAATTTGGGTTCATATAGGTAATCTTTGAAGTAGAGAATAAAATGTTGGCATCCTCCAGTGCCCTACTCTGCCATCATTTAATTATCTCTGCAGGTTACATCCTTACGCATCTCCCACTCCCCATCCCCACTGCCTTACCTCCTTCCCTTCCCCACAGCACCTGTATATATATTTGTATGTATTTATTACTCTATTTTATTTGTATATATTTATTATATTTATTTTATTTTGTTACTATGTTTTGTTGTCTGTCTCCCCCTTCTAGACTGTGAGCCCACTGTTGGATAGGGACCGCCTCTAGATGTTGCCGACTTGTACTTCCCAAGCGCTTAGTACAGTGTTCTGCACACAGTCAGCACTCAATAAATACGATTGAATGAGTGCAACGTTGTAGTATAGAGATAATAATGATAATGGCATTTGTTAAGTGCTTACTATGTGCAAAGCACTGTTCTAAGCACTGGGGAGGATACAAGGTGATCAGATTGTCCCACGTGGGGCTCACAGTCTTAATCCCCATTTTACAGTTGAGGTAACTGAGGCACAGAGAAGTTAAGTGACTTGCCCAAAGTTACACAGCTGACAAGTGGCAGAGGCAGGATTAGAACCCATGACCTCTGACTCCCAAGCTCATACTCTTTCCACTGAGCCACGCTGCCCCATGTGACATAATAGGATGGACATCGTAGCCTGTTACTGTTCATCCTCCAGAGCCCTGAAACTCAGGAACTAATCCCTAATTTAGAAGCAGTGTGGTCTAGTGGAAAGAGCATGGGTCTTGGAGTCAGGGGATCTGCCTAATTATTTTGCTTTGCTACTTACCTGTAGTGTCACTTTGGGCAAATCACATAACTTCTTTATGCCTCAGTTCTCTTATCTGTCAAATGGGGATTCAATACCTGTTTTCCCTCCTATTTAGACTGTAAGACCCATGTGGGACCTAATTATCTTGTATTTAACCTGGCACTTAGTACAAGTGCTTGACATCATCATCATCATGGTCATTATGGTATTTGTTAAGTGCTAACTTTGTGCCAAGCACTGTTCTAATTGCTGGGGTAGATAATAATAATAATGGCATTTGTTAAGTACTTACTATGTGCAAAGCACTGTTCTAAGTGCTGGGAGGGGATACAAGGTGATCAGATTGTCCCATGTGGGGCTCACAGTCTTAATCCCCATTTTACAGATGAGGTAACTGAGGTACAGAGAAGTTAAGTGACTTGCCCAAAGTCACACAGCTGACACATAGCAGAGTCAGGATTAGAACCCATGACCTCTGGCTCCCAAGCCCATGCTCTTTCCACTGAGCTACACTGCTTCTCTTATGGTCACAGTCCCTGTCCTACATGGGGCTCATAGTCTTAATCCCCATTTTACAGACAAGGTAACTGAGGCACAGAGAAGTGAAGTGACTTCCCAAGGTCACAAACAGACAGGTGCTAGAGCCAGGATTAGAATCCTTGACTTTCTGACTCCCAGGCCCATGCTCTATCCACTAGGGCATGCTGCTTGGCACATAGTAAGCACTTAAATACCACATTTTTTTTTTTTGAGAAGACTCGAAATTCATGAGGAATTGGGACTGGAGACAGTCACTTGTTTTCATTATTTTTGTTGGGGAAAAGGTTCCTCCTGGAAGATACCAGTCTGGTAGAAGGATATTACACAACCTTAATGCTACAAAAATGGAAGTTAAAAAAACATTAAAAATTCCAATGAAGAGGGCATTGTCTCAGTTGAGGAAACCCCCAAAACTTCAGTGAGGCACAACCCTGAAGTTACTTATCCTCATGTTTATGTGGTTCTTAACGAGGGGTTTGAGCTCTCTTATTTTAGAAAACACTAGTGGCTATACTGTTTCCTCATTTCCCTAATAAATGTTTGCTGCAGACTGTGTGGCAGTCAGGGTCAGTTCCCATGACCTCAGCCAGAAGTCAAGCCATTTAACTTCTCTGTGCCTCAGGTACCTCATCTGTAAAATGGAGATTGATTGTAAGCCCCATGTGAGACATGGACTGCTTCCAACCCAAGTAGCTTGTATCTATCTCAGAGCTTAGTACAATGGCTGGCAAAGGGTAGGTGCTTAAAAATTACCATTGAAAAACCTCTGTGGTTCAACTAGCAGACAGCTGCTCCCCTGACAGCAGTAGGTTAGGCAGGTAGGGAGGGCCACAAATCATTCTTGACTGGAGGCAATAAAAATGTGGATTATATAGCAAACTATACAAGGTCTAACCATTTGACCAGAATCCTGCAAGTCAATAAAAGGATGTCCCAGAAACCAAAACTAGTACAAAATTTGCTTCAGTTTTCTGTGAATATCTCCAAGTTCAGAAAGCTAAGCAGTAGTAAGGCTACCTACCTTCTTCAATAGCATACTTCTTTTGTCATGGAGGAAATGACTGATGATTCATCAGGGCTCCAAATGTGACTTCAGCACTTTGGAGTCACTACTCACAACATGCTGAAGCACTTATTCTTTCTATCTTACATACCCAATTCTTAGTACCCATGTACATTCCCACTTTTTCTTTTTTCTCCTATCAAAGAATGTGAGCTCTTTGAGGGCAGTGATCATGCCTATTAACTCCTTTTTATCCTTTCAAGGCTGATTACAACAGCAGTCTATCATATTTATTGAGTGCTTACTGTGTGCAGAATACTAAGTACTATAAGTGCTAAGTGCTTGGGAGAGTACAATATAACAGAGTTAGCAGGCACATTCCCTGCCCACAGTGAATTTACAGTCTAGAAGGGGAGGCAGATATTAATATAAATAAATTACAGATATGCACAAAAGTGCCGTGGGGTTGAGGGAGAAGTGAATAAAAGGAACAAATCCAAGTGTGACACAAAAGGGAATAGGAGAAGAGGAAATGAGAGCTTAGTCAGGGAAGCCCTCTTGGAGTAAATGTGCATAAAATAAGGATTTGTAGGTGGAGAAAATAATCCTCTGTTGGATATGAAGAGGGAGAGTGTTCCAGGCCAGAGGCAGGATGTGGGCAAGAGATCACTAGTGAGATAGATGAGATCGAGGTAGAGAGAAGGTTGGCATTAGAGGTGCAAAATATGCGGGCTGGGTTGTAGTAGGAGAGCAGTGAGGTAGTGTGGCTCAGCAGAAAGGGCACAGGCTTTGAAGTCAGAGGTCATGGGTTTGAATCCTGATTCTGCCAATTGTCAGCTGTGTGACTTTGGGCAAGTCACTTAACTTCTCTGTGCCTCAGTTCCCTCATCTGTAAAATGGGGATTAAGACAGTGAGCCCCCATGTGGGACAACCCAATTACCTTGTATCTACCCCAGTGCTGAGAACAGTGCTTGGCACATAGTAAGTTCATTCAATCATATTTGAGTGCTTGCTTTGTGTGGAGCACTGTACTAAGCACTTGGGAGAGTATAATAAGTGCTTAACAAGTTCCATAATTATTATTATGTAGATTAGGGGATCATCCTCATAGTGGTAGTGGTTTACGTAACGGGAGTGAGTTAGCCAAAGGAGAGGATGTAGATGGAGAATACAAGGGGAGGCAAAGCTGAACCTTGAGAGACTCCCACAGTTAGGGGGTTAGAGGCAGAAGAAGAGTCCTCAGAAGGTACTGAGAACGAGCTGCCAGATAGGAGAACCAGGAGAGGACAGTGTCAGTGAAGCCAAAGTATTAACCATTTTTTGTGTCTCTCTTGCAGAAACATACTTAACCCTGCTGCCATTTACATCTCTGTGCCACAGTTATCAAATTTGTAAAATAGGGACAAAAATAGCTGTTCACCCTCTGTCTTAAAGGGACCATGTATGAGCTGAGTATCTTGACACCCAAGTGCTTGGCCCATGGTAAATGCTTAATAAATAGCATCATTGTTATTAAAATTTGATGGAGCCATGGAAAAACTGGAAATCTTTCAAAGAGTATAGGAAAATACAGTAATCTCTCCTACAGGCTTGTAGCATGAGTTTTAATGGGATTTAAATGCATAGATCAAGAGGAAGAGATTATACCCACTGTAAGGAATGAAAATTATTTATTCTGAGAACTATGACTGTTTGCTAGATGATTTGTATTCTAGTGGGGCCTGGAAGCCTTAGCCCATTCTCTCTGGGCTTTCCCTCCTCTCCATTTCTCACAGATGTTCCCCTAGGATGTATGGAAATTTTTAATCTCCAATTCTGTTGACAGCTTTTCTTCTTATTCCCAGCCTTGCCCTCCCTTCCGTCTCTAAATCTGCAAATACACCAGGTGAAATACTTGACAGAATAAAATGCAGTTGTCATAAATGCCACATAATGATAATTCATTTAAGACAACATGCACCATTATCTAATTTGACCTGTCAGGTCAATACCTGCATCTCAGAGAACCAGAGGGCTGGGTGGAGTAGATATAGGTATAAATCAATCAATTCAATTGCACTTATTTGAGGGCTTACTCTGTGCAAGTTCCTGTACTGTGCACTTGGGAGCTATAGAATTGGTAGAAACAATCCTTGCTCTCAAGCAGCTTACAGTTTAGAGGAGGAGATAGACATTAAAATAAGTTACAGAAGAGTGTAAGGATATGTATGTAAGCACTGTGGAGCTGAGGGTGGGGTGAATATAAAATACTTAAGAGATACAGATCAGGGTGCAAAAGTGATGCAGAGGGGAGGGTGAATAGGGTGGAAAAATGAGAGGTGAGTCAGGGAAGACCTCAAAGGGGATATGATTTTAATAGGGCTTTGAAGGTGGAAAAAGTGGTGGTCTGACAGATGTGGAGGGGAAAGAAGTTCTAGGCCAGAGGAAGGACAGGGTAATGGGTCAGTGGTGAAATAGATGAGATTGGGGTACAGAGGTACAAGTTGGCACTAGAGGACCAAAGTATGTGTGTTGCATTGGAGTATGGGATTAGCAAGGTTAGGTGGGAAGGAGAGAATTGATCAAATGGCTTAAAGCCAAACTTAAGATGTTTCTACTTGAGGAAATGGATGGGCAACCAATGGAGGTTCTTGAGGAGTTCAGAGACATGGACTGATACGTTACTTTAGAAGAAGTGATGGACACAGAACTTCAGGTGTATCCCAATGAAGCCCACAGTGTCTCTGAAACAAAGTCAGTGTAAGAGAGTTGCATTTCTTTACCCTAGAAAAGTCTGTGCCTGACATGATTTTCTTGTTCATTCATTCAATCGTATTTATTGAGTGCTTACTGTGTGCAAAGCACTGTACTAAGTGCTTGGGAAGTACAAGTTGGCAACATATAGAGACGGTCCCTACCCAACAGTGGGCTCACAGTCTAGAAGCGGGAGACAGAGAACAAAACATATTAACAAAATAAAATAAATAGAAAACATGTACAAATAGAGTAATAAATATGTACAAACATATATACAGGTGCTGTGGGGAGGGGAAGGAGGTAAGATGGGGGGATGGGGAGGGGGAAGAGGGGGGCTCAGTCTGGGAAGGCCTCCTGGAGGAGGTGAGCTCTCAGTAGGGCCTTGAAGGGAGGAAGAGAGCTAGCTTGGCGGATGTGCGAAGGGAGGGCATTCCAGGCCAGGGGGATGATGTGGGCCGGGGGTTGATGGTGGGACAGGCGAGAACGAGGCACAGTGAGGAGATTAGCAGCAGAGAAGTGGAGGGTGTGGGCTGGGCTGTAGAAGGAGAGAAGGGAGGTGAGGTAAGAGGGGGCAAGGTGATGGAGAGCCTTGAAGCCGAGGGTGAGGAGTTTTTGCCTGATGTGTAGGTTGATTGGTAGCCACTGGAGATTTTTGAGGAGGGGAGTAACATGCCCAGAGTGACAAAGACAATCCGGGCAGTGGCATGAAGTATAGACTGAAGTGGGGATAGACAGGAGGATGGGAGATCGGAGAGGAGGCAGATACAGTAATCCAGACGGGACAGGGTGAGAGCTTGAATGAGCAGGGTAGCAGTTTGGATGGAGAGGAAAGGGCGGATCTTGGCAATGTTGCAGAGCTGAGACCGGCAGGTTTTGGTGACGACTTGGATGTGAGAGGTGAACAAGAGAGCAGCGTCGAGGATGACACCAAGGTTGTGGGCTTGTGAGATGGGAAGTATGGTAGTGCCATCAACAGTGATGGGAAAGTCAGGGAGAGGGCAAAGTTTGGGAGGGAAGACAAGGAGTTCAGTGGTGGACGTGTTGAGTTTTAGGTGGCGGGCAGACATCTAGATGGAGATGTCCTGAAGGCAGGAGGAGATGTGAGCTTGGAGGGAGGGAGAGAGAGCAGGGGCAGAGATGTAGATTTGGGTGTCATCAATGTAGAGATGATAGTAGAATCCGTGGGAGCGAATGTGGTCACCAAGGGAGTGAGTGTAGATTGAGAACAGAAGGGGACCAAGAACTGAACCTTGAGAAACGCCTACAGTAAGGGGATGGGAGGGGGAGGAGGAGCCTACAATAGAGACTGAGAATGAATGGCCGGAGAGATAAGAGGAAAACCAGGAGAGGACAGAGTCTGTGAAGCCAAGGTTGGATAGCATGTTGAGGAGAAGGGGGTGGTCCACAGTGTCGAAGGCAGCTGAGAGGTCAAGGAGGATTAGGATAAAGTAGGAGCTGTTTGGATTTGGCAAGCAGGAGGTCATTGGTAACCTTTGAGAGGGCAGTTTCCGTGGAATGTAGGGGACGGAAGCCAGATTGGAGGGGGTCGAGGAGAGAGTTGGTGTTGAGGAATTCGAGGCAGCGTGTGTAGACAGCTCGTTCAAGGAGCTTGGAAAGGAATGGTAGGAGGGAGATAGGCAATAACTAGAAGGTGAGATGGGGTCAAGAGAGGGTTTTTTTAGGATGGGAGAGACGTGGGCATGTTTGAAGGCAGAGGGGAAGGAACCAGTGGAGAGTGAGCAGTTGAAGATGGAAGTTAAGGAGGGGAGAAGGGATGGAGCGAGAGACTTCATAAGATGAGGGAATGGGGTCAGAAGCACAGGTGGCCGGAGTAGCACTTGAGAGGAGGGAGGAGATCTCCTCTGAAGATACTGCTGGGAAGGACGGGAGAGTAGCAGAGAGCGTTGAAAGCCGAGGGGTTGGAGAAGGCGGAGGTGTGACTTTGGGGAGCTCAGACCTGATGGATTTAATTTTATTAATGAAGTAGGAAGCCAGATCGCTGGGGGTGAGGGAAGGAGGAGGGGGAGGAACCTGGACATCACACTTTTTATTTTTTCAAAGCTCACCTTAATATACTATTCTGTATTTGGAAAGCACTAGTTCTTTACGTTTACTTCCCCAAATTCTGTTTCACCAATCCCTAGTTACTATTTCACCACAAAATGAAAGTGAATTTACAGTAAAAATACTAACTCACCACATTATAACGTATTAAGAAGCCAGTTAGCAGCACTAATGCTTCTTCTAATTCCAGTTGCCAGTGGCAATCACAAGAGACACCCATCCACTTTACCACTGGAAGAAATTTAAATGTGGAGTGCAGTCCCCAGCAAACATGTGGGCTATGTAATACCATTCCTCAGAATTCAGCCAGCAATCTGCTTCTAATCCATATCTGCCCCATTCCTGGATGTGTGGAGGTGAGGTGTGTTGGGGGTGGGTGTTTACTTGTGGGACTGAACTCTACCCTGATACCTTGTCCTGAGGATCCAGCAAACCAACCAGCTCGATTAAAGTTAAAAGGGTACAGCCACAAAAGTAATGTTCTTTTGGTTTTATAAGAGGACAAGGTCATGTAAAGGTAATCAGGGCAGTTAAAGAATCCAGTTTTCAATTGGTTGACAAAGAGTTAACCAGAAGAGAAGCAAAGGAATTGTGTGATTTTCATGCAAATGAAGAAAATAAAGTTTTGGAATCATCAATGGTGTTTTTTGCTGCAGGCTGAAATTCTCAGGTTTGGAACAATGACACTGTTGTTGCTCAATGAGTGGGACTAATGATCTTCAATAGTTGTCACAAGCTCAGCAGCAAACAGAGCCATGAAACCTCCCAAGAGAATCCAGAGTGAGTCAGGAGGAGTCTTTATGACAGCAGCCAACCTTTCCCCGAGGGTCACATTAGGAAAGTAGATCCGTGCTCCCTATGAGGCCTGTTTCCTGGATAAGTAGTAGTCATGCCTTTACATTTATTAAGTGCTTACTGCACACAAAGCAGTGTTCTAAGCACTGGGGGAAGAGCACATAGATGGGATTTAGAAATGGTCCAGGTTCTCAAGGGACTCAATCATATTTATTGAGCACTTACTGTGTCCAGAGCACTGTACTAAGCGGTTGCAAGGGTACAATATAACAGACATGTCTCCTGCCCATAATGAGCTTACAGTCTAGGGAGGGATAATTATGATAATAACTATGGTACTTATTAAGTACCAAACACTATTCTAAGTTCTGGAGTAGATACAAGTTAATCAGGTTGGACACAGTCCCTGTCCCATATGGGGCTCACACTCTTAATCCTCATTATACAGATAAGATAACTGAGGCCCAGAGAAGTTAAGTGACTTGCCCAAGGTCATACAGCAGGTGGCAGAGCTGGAATTAGGACCTAGGTCCTTTTGATTCCCAGGCCCGTGCTCTATCCACTAAGCCAAGAGAGGACAAACATTAATATAAATAAATTACAGATGTGTTCATAAGTGCAGTGGAGCTGGGAGGGGAGAGATGAATAAAGGGAGCAAGTCAGGGAAATGCAGAAGAGAGTGGGAGAAGAGGAAAGGAGGGCTGTCATTCATTCAGTCGTATTTATTGAGTGCTTACTGTGTGCAGAGCACTGTACTAAGTGCTTGGGAAGTACAAGTCAGCAACATATAGAGACTGTCCCACAGAGTCTCACAGTCTAGAAGGGGGAGACAGAGAACAAGACAAAACATGTAGCCAGGAATCAAAATTGTCAGAATAAATAGAATCAAAGCTATATGCACCTCATTAACAAAATAAATACAGTAGTAAATATGTACAAAATAGAGTAATAAATCTGTACAAATATATATATACAAGTACTGTGGAGAAGGGAGTTGTTGAATTTTAGTCAATCACTTCTTATTTACTGAGCATCTATTATGCCATTGATTACTTGCAGAATATTGTTCTGGACATGTAATTCATTTAATCGCATTTATTGAGCACTTACTGTGTGCAGAGCAGGGACGGCCTCTTGGAAATGTGCCTTCGATAAGGCTTTGGAGGGTGAGAATAATTGTCTGTCATATGAAGAGAGAGAGTGTTCCAGGCCAAAAGCAGGACATGGGCCAGAGATCAGCGACAAGATAGATTATGAATATCTTGTATCTCGATCTCATCTAAGTATCAAAGAAGGGAGAGAGGATTGGTAACAAATAAGGAGTACTAAAACAATGAAAACATTAAGACAAGGACAAATAAAAAACAGTAAAAACAAAAAGTCAGGTAGCTTACTGTGGCCGGAGGAGCAGAGGATTGAGCTCCTTGTGGCTCAGAGCTCATACAGAACGCAAGCCACCACTACAGCTGCTGCCACCACCCACCCAACTTCTGCATTTCCAGGTGGCCTCATGTTATAATTGAGGCTCATGCTTCCTATATTCAGTAAGTCTCTTTTTAGGGGTAGTCAATTTCCTCATGAATTCCCTCTAGAATGTAAGATCATTGTAGTCAGGGAACGTGCCTGTCTTATGGTATTTTACTCTGCCGAGCACTTAGTACAGTGCTCTGTAGAAGCAGCACGGCATAGGGGATTGAGCATGGTCCTGGGAGTTAGAAGATCATGAGCTCTAATCCCAGCTCTGCAACTTGTCTGCTGTGAGACCTTGGGCAAGTTACTTCACTTCTCTGTGTCTCAGTTACCTCTTCTGTGAAAGGGGGATTGATACTGTGAGCCCAACCTGGGACAAGGACTATGTCCAACCCAATTTGCTTGTATCATTCATTCACTTGTATTTATTGAGCACTTAGTGTGCAGAGCACTGTACTAAGTGCTTGGGAAGTACAAGTTGGCAACATATAGAAACGGTCCCTACCCAACAACGGGCTCACAGTCTAGAAGGGACCCCAGAGCTTAGTAGAGTGCCTGACACATAGTAAGTGCTCAGCAAAAGCCACAATTATTATTATTATCAGAAAGCTCTTAATAAATACCATTGATGGTGAATGAGGATGTTTGAGTTGAAAATCCCTGTACAGTGTAATGACTGAAATAGCCTTTATTTTCGTCCATTAACTTGCCAGTTTTTATCATCCGCAACCACTTTCAATTTTATCCCTCATCCTGCGGACATCCTATTTAAGGATAAAGTGTTCTCAGTCAATAAGCACAAATCTCTGTCTTTTCTACTGACAAGATCCTGAAGTCACTTCTTCCAAGAAACTCTCTAGTGGGTCTCTCTCTAGCTTGACACTATCTATTGTAATTATTGTAATTGGAGAAGCAGCATGGCTCAGTGGAAAGTGCACGGGCTTTGGAGTTAGAGGTCATGGGTTCAAACCCCAGCTCTGCCAACTGTCAGCTGTGTGACTTTGGGCAAGTCACAACTTCTCTGTGCCTCAGTTACTTCATCTGTAAAATGGAGATTAAGACTGTGAGTCCCCCATGGGACAACCTGATCACCTTGTAACCTCCCCAGTGCTTAAAACAGTGCTTTGCACATAGTAAGCACTTAATAAATGTCATCATTATTATTAATTCACTTAATTTTTTTTTTGATATTTATTAAGCACTAGTGTCAAGCACTGTTCTAAGTGCTGGGATAAATTCAAATCAAACAATTCCCATCCCACATTAGGTGCCCAGTCTAAGAAGGATGGAGAACAGGTAATGAATCCCCATTTTACAAACGTGGGAACTGAATTACAGATAAGTTACTTGCCCAAGGTCATACAGCAGGCAAATGGTAGAGCTGGGATTAGAACTCAAGTCCTCTGACTTCCAAGCCTGGGTTCTTTCCACTATACCACACTGCAACTGGTTGTTAATAGTATACTTAAGGCAATGCTTTTATTTGAGATCTCTCACCATAGAAATCACCATGTTAAGTGCTTGAAAACCAGAAAAAAAAACAAACCCCACAATCTGGGCCCAGTAATGCTTCACTTATGAATTGAGATGGGCAAAGCAAACAATGCAAGCACAATTTCAGGGATTTGCTTCAGATTAAGTGCATCATTGTTCTGTCTCCTAGAATGCAATATGAATGGGGAGCTGGGTTTCTTATTTTCTTGCAAGGATCTGGCATTATTTTAATAACAAATAAAGTCCTGGCTAAGATAAATGATCCCACTGTCTCAAAATACTATGCAGCCAAGAAATCACCCTGCCCCTAGAAGTTCAGATGAAATATCACAGCAAAATTTACAATAGCAAGGTTGTTTAGAGTTTATGGCTAAAACTTTCAACCTGGCAGTTGTAGAAAATAACTACCATTTTCTCACTCAATGAAAATGGCAAAGAGAAAGTAAACAAATCATCTGGGCTAGTAGTGCTGCTGAATCTGTGGTTTTCTCATGACCCTCCCTGCCTTAGTGTTCAAATCACTTCCTGATGTTAACTTTTGGTCTATAGCCCTAAAGTAGAGCTTTGACTGAGCTGAAATTCTGAAGTGACCTTGCCCAGTATTATAATAATAATAATGATGGCATTTAAGTGCTTACTATGTGCAAAGCACTGTTCTAAGTGCTGGGGAGGTTACAAGGTGATCAGGTTGTCCCACAGGGGACTCACAGTTTTAATCCCCATTTTTACAGATGAGGTAACTGTGGCACAGAGGAGTTAAGTGACTTGCCCAGAGTCACACAGCTGACAAGTAGCAGAGCAGGGATTTGAACCCATAACCTCTGACTCCAAAGCCCAGGCTCTTTCCACTGAGCCACGCTGCTATGTCACCATGAAACCAGTAGTAAGTTTAAGATTGCAAATAGCCAAAATTAATTTCCAGGAATTTCTCATTAATTTTTAAGACTAATGATGGTGATACTACTAGCAATGGCAATTATTTGCTAAGCAATTAACAATATTCCAGGCACTGTGCTAAGTTCTAGGGTAGATACAAGATAATTAGATTGGACAAAGTCCTGCCCCACACTGTAAGGGGGAGGAAGAACATTTTACAGTTATGGAAAATGAGGCCTAGAGAAAATAAGTGACTTGTCCAAGATCTCACAGCAGAAAAGTGGCAGAGATAGAATTAGAACCCAGGTCTCCTGACTCTCAGTGTTGTCCTCGTGGAAGGCTGTAGAGGAAGCTGGGGAGCAATGAGGGCCCCTGGACTGAACGAATGCAGCATGGTCTAGGGGATAGAATACAGGCCTGGGAGTCTGAAGGACCTGAGTACTAATCCCAGCTCCACTATTTACCTGCTGTGTGATCTTGGCCAAGTCATTTAACTTCTCTTTACCTCAGTTACCTCATCTGTAAAATGGAAACTAATACTGTGAATCTTATGTGGGACAAGAACTGTGTCCAACCTAACTAGCTTGTATCTACCCCAGTGCTTAGTAGGGTGCCTGGCACATAGTAAGTAATTAAGAATACCATTAAGAAAGACTTAGAGGACCTGCAGGCTCCTCTGAGTTGGTATAAGAATTGTCCCCTGCCAGAATTAAATTGGAGAGAATTAAAAGTGACAACATTAAATAAATCTGGGCCCCACACTCACAAGAAGATTGAAATATCTGAAAACAATCATCTAAAACCCCATCATAAGTTTCCTATATGTTTTTATGTCTTAGCTGTGCAAACTTCAATTCCACCCATTTAATTTGTTGAGCAAGTTTTTAAATTAACCTGTTGAGTGAATCCTTTGAACAGAGAGAAAGTTTCAGCTTGGGTCAAAACAGGGTGGGCAAAAAGGCATTACTAGAAAGGATCTGTGTTACCAGGGAGTGGCTGAACTTGTGAAAGTGAGCAGAAACTCTTCTAGACTACAAGTTCACTGCAGACAGGGATGGTGTCTGGCAACACTGTTGTACTGTATTCTTCCAAATGCTTTAAGTAGTATTCTGCAAACAGTAAGCATTCAATATATCCCACTGTTGATGGGAGAGCAGTAATCCCCAAGAATGAGTTATCTCTTCTGTCTTTACTGCAAGGTTGTAACTTCCCCTCCCCTGTTCCCACTCCTTATGACACTTGAACATGAAAATGAAAACAAATAAAACAAGGATCTTAGGTACCTCTTTGCAAAGGCCTCGGTGATATCCTTTGTGTGGTATCCACAGCGGGAGAACCACATTGACGTAACTGGTTAGGAGCCAGTTGATCACAGGATATGAGGGAGGCAGGGATATTTTATGGCCTGAAATCGAATCTGGCTTCAAGAAGAGTGAAAGCAATTGTAGCCTGCCACCAGCAGCTGGGCATCTTTGTAATTACAGTCCCAGGGAGGAGGTTATTGAGTAAGGGTGGCATCTGAAAGCAATTGCTCTTCATCAAGACCTCACCACCTCTCACTCCATCTGGGTCACCATATTTGGCTCATTTCAGTTTCATGTGCACATGGGGCAGAGAAAGAAAGGAAGGAAGGATCCTGCTATCTGGTGCTTTCTAAATGGATTTTTGCTATGATTCAATCAGTCATTGTAGCCAAAACACATTTTCTGTTGCTTCAACATTCAGTGTAGGAGAAGAGGAAGGAATCACAAAAAAGGGGAGAAAGTTGGCTTCAAAGCAGTGCTCCATCAAAAGACCTTCCAATTATTCAGGGAGAACCAAAAAGTATTCATTCATTCAATCATATTTATTGAGTGTTTATCATGTACCTAGCATGGCACTACACACTTGGGAGAGTACGATATAAAAACAGACACAGTACCTGCCCACAATGAACTCACAGTCTTAAGGCAGAAACAGACATTAATATAAATAAATAACAGATATGTACAAAAAAAGTAAAAAAAAAAAAGATAGGTAACAGAGAATGCCACCGATGGACTGAGGAACCACCAGTTAACTAACAGTGGAATTCTATTGAGATGGCTCATTATGGGCAGATAATGTGTCTGCTAATTTGGTTATATTGTCTCCCAAGTGCTTAATGCAGTGCTCTGCACATAGTAAATGCTCAATAAATAGCACTGACTGATTGATACATCTGATTTTCACCAGTTAAGTTCATTAGCATAGAGAGCACTAAATCAAGTAATAATGACTGACACACTGACACAGTTCAAATGGTTCAGGAGCTCCTCTTCCAGAGGAGATATTAAAGGTCCAAGACTGAGAGGGACAGCTATCATTGTTAATTCCCAAACCTCCTTCTGCTGAAATCAATCTATCAATGGTATTTATTGAATGCTTCCTGTGTGCAGAGCATTGTATAAATCACTTGGGAGACTGCAATACAACAGAGTTGGTAGATATGTTGTGCCTCAGTTACCTTGTTTGTAAAATGGGAATTCAGACTATGAGCCCCATATGAGACAACCTGATTACCTTGTATCTACTCCAGTGCTTGGCACATAGTAAGCACTTAACAAATACCATAATTATTAATTATTATTATTATGTTCCCTGCCCATAATGAGCTCATGGTCTATTGGGGGAGATAAGCATTAATATATATTAATAACTTATAGATACATAAATAATTTAGGAGTATATAATTTACAGATATACAAATAATTTACAGATATGCTATGCCTCTCCTGTCCTGCCGACCAAACTGCCAGCCATGAAGATATGAGGTGGGGTACTTGTTACTTATATTCTCTCAGGAACCCATAGCACCTGTGCAGATGTCATTTTATGCACCATTTAAGCACTATGTTATCTATTTATCCATTCATTTCCTTGTTGGAGCTAATTGAATTTCTTCTCTTTCTCCAAAGTTTATGTAGTTTTGTGTCTGTCTCCCCTGTTGGATTTTAAGCTCCTTGAAGACAGGTATCATGTCTTTTACCTCTATTGAAAAGAGCTGTGTGCAGAACAGGAGCCCAATAAAACAATTGCATTTGACTCTGCCCCTGTCACTGAAGACCAACCTAGAGGTGTAGAAGGGAGTTCATTCAATCATTCATTCAATCATTTTTATTGAGCACCTACTGCAAAGTGGGTGTAAGGTGCATTTCTGTAATAGCTTCCCAAAGTATGTCCATGAACTAGAATACATCAGAACAGAGGTGTTGGACCGAGTGATGTGTCCATTTCTGGTTTTTGGTTTATTCGGGGTTGGCACAGGATGTGGTCATTCAACACTGGTGGGACCAACGAACAAACATAAGAAGCCAAATGTGCAGATTCTGTCATTAAAAATTTGCATAGGTGATTGTTTCACTGAAAAGCAAAGGTTAAAGCAAACACTGTCACTGGGAAAGGAAGAGATCCCAGGAGCCTGTTTCAGTGAGACAGTAATGATAGGTAACCCTCAGGAGAGCAGAAAATCCAGAGCCAGAAGAGGTGGTATCAAATTTATCTTGAAGAGATCTGGTGCTTCTAGTAGAAAGCTGGGATATCTTTTTCTCTGAGAGCTACAACATTGATTCTGAGTCCTGGATAAAAAGACATGTTGAAAAAGTGCAAATGAACACTCCAGAAATGCAGATGACTTGCAAAAATGAAACAATTATTTGAATTGAAAAATGTGCTTCAAAAGAGGTAGCAATGGATGGTTCAGTGAAATTTTAGTGCTACCCAAGACCCAGAGAATGATCAGAAATATTTCACTGGTAAGATGGAAACAGTCAGTCAGTCAATCATATTTATTGAGCGCTTACTGTGTGCAGAGCACTGTACTAAGCACTTGGGAAGTACAAGTTGGCAACGTATAGAGACGGTCCCTACCCAACAAAGGGCTCACAGTCTAGAAGGGGGAGACAGATGACAAAACAAAACATGTGGACAGGTGTCAGGTCATCAGAATAAATAGAAATAAAGCTCGATGCACATCATTAAGAAAATAAATAGAATAGGAAATATGTACAAGTAAAATAAAGAGAGTGATAAATTCATTCATTCAATCATATTCATTGAGCACTTACTGTGTGCAGAGCACTGTAGTAAGCGCTTGGGAAGTACAAGTTGGCAACAGATAGAGACGGTCCCTACCCAACAATGGGCTCACAGTCTAGAAGGGGGAGACAGACAACAAAACAAAACATGTGGACGGGTGTCAAGTCGTCAGAATAAATAGAAGCAAAGCTAGATCATTCATTCAATCATATTTATTGAGCGCTTACCGTGTGCAGAGCACTGTACTAAGCGCTTGGGAAATACAAGTTGGCAACAGATAGTGATGGTCCCTACCCAACAACGGGCTCACAGTCTAGAGTCACAGTCTAGATTCTGTCAAGTTGTCAGAATGGGCATGTTTGAAAGCAGTGGGGAAGAAGCCATTAGAGACCAAACAGTTGAAATTGATGATTAGGGAGGGAAGAAGGGAGGGGGCAAGTATTTTGATAAACATAAAGGGATGGGCTCAGATGTGCAGGTGGAGGGGGTGGAATTTGAGAGAGGACAGGCGATCTCCTCTGGAGATACTGATGGGAAGGATCGGGAAGTTGAAGAAGGGGCAGGTGAGGGGAGGGACTAGGGAGAGGCAGGGGAGATTTTAGAGAGATCATGCATAATGGTTTCAATTTTCTCAAGTATGTGGCCACGTCATTAAGGGCAAGGGATGAGGGAGGCAGGGGAAGAGGGTATTTGAGGAGGGAGTAAAACATCTAGAACAACTGTTGAGGGCAATGGGCATGGGTGTCAATAAGGATGGAGCAATAATTTTGCCAAGCTGAAGAGAGGGCAGAGATAAAGCATTCAAGGATAAATTTTAAGTGAAGTGGGGGTGGGGGTGGGGGTGGGGTGAAGTTGACCTGGTAGTGAGATTTCTGCCAGCAATGCTCTAGCAGTTCAAGCATAAGAGTGAAGGAGGAGGACTGTGGAGGTGATCTAGGGCGGTGGGTTAGTGGTTCGAGATAAATGAAGGGAGATAAAGTCAAAGTAGTGTAGCTTAGTGGAAAGAGCACTGGCTTTGGAGTCAGGGGTCATGGGTTCTAATCCTCACTCTGCCACTTGTCAGCTGTGTAACTTTGGGCAAGTCACTTAGCTTCTCTGTGCCTCAGTTACCACATCTGTGAAATGGGGATTAAGACTGTGAGCCCCAAGTGGGACAACCTGATTACCTTCTATCTATCCCAGTGTTTAGAACAGTGCTTGGGACAGAGTAAGCACTTAACAAATACCATCATCATCATCAATAAACTGAAGAGTCCAGTTTTCTTTTTGACCAATGCGGAATGGTCTCTCACATTTACGAGGACACCAGGGGAGCTGGAATCATCCCAATGGAGTCATCCAGTTCCAGATTAATGGACACATAAATGGACACTAAAAAGAATCCTGTGTAATATCTCAACAATTGAGACAGCCTGATTTAAACTGGCTCAGGCTGACAGATGCTGGGGTCAAAAATAAAAATTTCCATTTGCCAAGACAACCAGATTTAAAGAGCTCATAGAGTCACCCCAGAAAGGCTAATTCTGGGAATGACATTTTTGTGGGAGAAAGATATGAACCAAGCCCCAAAGAATTCTGCCAAGGGAAATGCACAAGGATTATGCTATCATAATCAGTGAAAGGGCAAACATGAAAGTGGCACCAAGAAAGAAACAAAAGGTCAAGGAAACATTGAAAAATTATTGTGCAAAGGACTCAAATGAAAGACGAAAGAGAAAATGATGAGCTTACCAGGATGCTTTGAAATAATATTTGGAATAGATTTTATAAGATTCTGAAGAGTTCAGAATAAAATGTTGAGTGCAGCAAGAAGAATTAACACCCAATTAGCTTCAATGAACTAACCACTTGAAGCAGTTATGTATTTATAGTCATCCTCACCTATGTATATAGATATATGCAGCTGTACATTCAATTATTTATACAGCAACTCTCTGTTATATTCTTGAACTTTCTCCTGCTTTCAGTATTGCAAATAATTTATGATTGCCTGTGTCTGCAATTAAATTGGAAACTCCTTGAGGCCAGGAATGTGTTCTTTATTCATATTTGAATTGTCACCAAATAATAATAATGGTGGTATGATCATCAGTTATAAATCCCATCAGTTATATCCTCACAACATCACTAAAATCTGCCCTTTCCTCTCCATCCAAAACCACTATCAGTCTGATCCATCCTGAGAAGCAGTATTGCCTAGTGGAAAGACCACAGGCCTGGGAGTCAGATGACCTAAGTTCTAAACCTGGCTCTGCCACTTGTTTGCTATGTGACCTTGGGCAAGTCATTTAACTTCTCTGTGCCTCAGTTCCTTCATCTGCATAATGAGAATTCAGTATCTGTGCTTCCTCCTACTTAGATTATGAGCCCCATGTAGCACCTGATTGCCTTTCATCTTCCCCAGTGCTTAATACAATGTTTGTCACAAAGTAAGTACTTAATAAATATCATTAATATTATTATCTCGCTGCTGATGATATTAATTTTAATAACAGTATTAAAATGCTCCCTCCCATTTTATATAGGCCAGACCACTACTCTCCCCACCTTCAAAAATCATATCTCCTCCAAGAGGCATTCCCTAATCAAGCCCTCTTTTCCCCTATTCCCTGTTCCTTCAGTATCACCTATGCACTTGAATCTGTACAGTTGATATTTACCTCACTCTCAGCCCTACAGCACTTTTATACACATCTGTAATTTATTTGTTGATATCAATCAATCAATTGTATTCATTGAGCACTTACTGTGTGCAGAGCACTGTACTAAGTGCTTGGGAAGTACAAGTTGTCAACATATAGAGACGGTCCCTACCCAACAATGGGCTCACAGTCTAGAAGGGGGAGATAGATAACAAAACAAAACATGTAGACAGGTGTCAAAATCGTCAGAACAAATGGAATTATAGCTATAGGATAAGGAAGTAAGTGCCGTGTCATGCAGCCAGGGAGAATATCAAGTGCTTATCCCCTATGTGCCAGAAGGGTTTTCCTGCCTGGAGCATCTTGGACAAAAGCTGCGGTCACAAGTGTGACACAGCCCTGATGAGCAAGGATGCAGGCCATCGTGGCCTTTAATAATGATGGTATTTGTTAAGCGCTTCCTATATGCAAAGCAGTGTTTTAAGCACTGGGGGGACACAAGATGATCAGGTTGTCCCACGTGGGGCTCACAGTCTCCATCCCCATTCCACAGATGAGGTAACTGAGGCACAGAGATGAAACCCAATGCCTCACATGTGTGCACGTGTACACACACACACACACACACACACACACGACCAGTTTCTTCCAATTATGCAGCATGCTGAGCTCCAATTGGCTTATGCTGTTGGAAGGACATTCACTAATTCCCTCATCTCATTCCAGCAACACACTTATGAAAACTCACATTATGGCAGAGCTTAGTGAATTATTGAGCAAAAGAAAACATGTCCCCAGGATCTCCCAAAGTACAGTTCTCCCTTTCCTTACATCCCCACATTCCAGCCCTGGAATAATAATAATAATGATGATAATGATAATAATAATGATATCTGTTAAGTGTTTATTTATTTACATGCAATGTGATAAGCACTGGGACAAATACAGGACAATCAGGTCAGATAGAGTCCCTGTCCCCTGTAGGGCTCATAGTCTAAGTGGTAGGGAGGGCAAGTACTGAATCCCTGTTTGGCAGATGAGGAAACTGAGGAACAGAGATGTTAAGTGACTTGTCCAAGGTCATATCATAGGCAAACAGCAGAGCAGGGATTAGAACCCAGGTCCTCAGATTTGGATTTCCAGGTCTGTGCTCTTGCCAAAAGGTCATGCTGCCTTTTTTTTTTGAGCACACATTAAGTGCTTGATAGATACAACTGATTAATACTGCTTCTCATGGAACTTCTGGATTCATGATGGAAGACAGTCCATCATCTCTGGGGTATCCTCTGGCTTCTGAGCTGGTGCTCTCTCCCTTTCTCTCTCTCTCTGATAAAACTTTCCCAAATCCATTTTCAGCATCTTCAATCGCAACTACCCTATGCTTTCTCGTCCTCTTTTTAATCAGTGAAGAGTATTTATTGAATGATTAATAAGGGTTCTGCCCTGTACTGAATGCTTGATAGGGTAACCCCAAAACCAAACACATGTTCCTAATTGTCAAAGAGCTTACCATCTAATAAGGAGCTTTCAATCTTTGTCCTTTCCTGCTCTTTCTTTGCTGTCTCCATTCCCTTGTAAGCACCCAACGTTTCTCTTTCAAACTACTATCAATCAATAATCAATCATATTTACTGAGTGTTTTACTATGAGCAGAGCACCATTCTAAGTGCTTGGGAGAGTATAATAAAACACAGTTGGTCAACTCATTCCTGTCCCGCAACAAGCTTGGAGTTTAGAGGGGGAGACAGACATTAATATAAATAAATAGAGGAGGGGTGAATAAAGAGAGCAAATCCAAATGCAAGGGCAGTAGAAAAGGGAGTGGGAGAAGAGGAAATGAGATCTTAGGCAGGGAAGGTCTTTGAAGGAGATGAACATTCAGTATGGCTTTGAAGGTGGGGAGAGTGATTGTCAGATATGAAGAGGGAGTGTGTTTCGGTAAGAGGTAATTCATGGGTGAAAGGTCAGTGGTGAGAGATGAGATCGAGGTACAGTGAGTATGTTGGCATTAGAGGAGTGAAGTGTGAGGGCTGGATTGTAGTAGAAGAGGAATGAGGTAAGGTAGGAGGACGGCAAAATGATTGAGTGCTTTGAAGCTATTGTAAGGAGTTTCTATTTGATGCAGAGGTGGGTGGACAAACACTGGAGGTTCTTGAGGAGTGGGGAAACATGGACTGAAAGCTTTTGTAGAAAAATGATCTGGGTAGCAGAGTGAGGTATGGACTGGAGTGGGGAGAGACAGGAGGCAGGGAGGTCAGCAAGGTGGCATACAGTAATCAAGTCAGGATAGGATAAGTGCTTGGATTAACATGGTGTCAGTTTGAATAGAGAGTAACCTCACCACACATCCCATTTATGGCCCTTTCCAAATTCCAACAGACTAATAGGAATTATGAGACAGTATTTGAGTGATCATGGAATTGGTCAAGAAGTCAGGAGATCGGGGATCTATTTCTGTCACTATTATTGATAATGTATGACTTTTTCCACTGTAAATTGCAGTTCTCTTCCAAGTGAAGTGGAGGTGAAGGAGGAGAGGAGGCTTTGGATGCTGATGGAAAGCAGGAAAGGCAGGGAGGGATGCATGAAGCTGGAAAATGACATAATGGAGGAGGAAGGGACCAAAAGGGACCAAAATGAGAATCATTTTTACTAAAGAAACATTTCAAACCCTGAACTTGGAACAACTTGGTTGAAAGGGGCCTGGAAATGAAACTCCACTTATCAGCTGGCAAGGAGCAACCAAGACACAAACTGCATTTTCCCTTGGGAAAGAACTGAATCCAGCCCAAACTGGGATTTTAGTGGGTGGCTTATTTTAATCACCCTCCTTGATGTGGTCTGACTTTGATAACATGCTATTTTGAGCTATTTGTGTTCCCAACACCTGGCATTAGAATGGAGATTTGTTCCCCTTTTTCTGCATGTTCCTGTTTTAGGCGATGGTCAATATATCATCTTGAGCTGCACCAGCTAAGTTTTTTATAAGAGGCTGTAAACGTCTGTGCCTTGATGTGAACAAACAATTGTCTAGGAAGGACAGAGTTCACTGGGTGGTAGTTTCAAAACTCGGACAAAACCTCAGTACTTTTCCTTTACAATAGAGACGGAGTGATGAACTTTGAGTTTTCATACATTGTTCCCACAGTCATTTAACACAAAGGCAGCCAGTGGCATTTACAGATTGCTATTTCTTTCTTGTCTGTTCCTGATGACAGGCTGCCATTCTATTCAACTGTGGAAAGAGGTGGGGCAGATGCTTTGCTTGAAGTAGGTAGTAATGAAGGGATGGTTTCGAGATGGTTTTTAAACTCAGTTTGAGAAGAGAAGGTGATGTGCCATTTTCAGGACACTGACTTCCCCTTAACTATGAACATACTATTTGTGGATCCTTATTTATCTGCCACACAATGCTCATTCCAGCCTGGGTTCATTTTTAGCCCACATCTAGCAATTACATTCTCTCACTGAGAAAATTACTAAGAAGCAGAAGAACTCCCCTCCCTCTCCCCCCCCCGCCCCCCCCACTTAATTAATTTTGATTTTGCTGGTTTGGAGGCATCAAGAAGGTTAGAAGTTTCAGGGTTCAAAATGCCAGAATACATGTCAATTCCTAGTCAATACCTAAAAAAATGTTTGGGTTTTTTTCAGTAGTTATGAGTTGACTTAAAAAATCTTCTGAAGGTCAATTCTCTACATTCTCTAAGGCTAAGTTAAGTTTCAAATAGTATCTGTTTCTGAGGCCTGGTGGGCCACATGGAGCCAGTTCTCTGAAGACACTGACAGGCAAGCAGGAAGGTAGGCAGTTAGAGAGGCCTATTCCGGTTTTCAGGTTTTGGGGTAGGGGGGGAGGTTATTGTATTTATTAAGCACTTACTATGTGCCAGGCACATTACTGAATGCTGGGGTAGATACTGTCTAGTCAGGTTGGACACAGTCCATGTCCCACCAGGGACTCACAGTTTTAATCTCCGTTTTGCAGATGAAGTAACCGAGGCACAGAGAAGTGACACAGCAGACTGGTGGCAGAGTCAGATTTGGAAACCAGGTCCTTCTGACTCCCAGGCCCTTCTGACTCCCAGGGTTGAGGGGTGTCCTTTCCCACCATTCTCAGCAGGCTATTTTTGGCTGTGGGAAGCCAGATCAAAGACAGTGATTCTGGGTTCAAAAGGCATGCACCAAGGGAAAGCCAGGAGAAAGAGGAGACAGAGATACCCAGATTCCAAGGCACGAATCATCTGTTTCCTGCTTTCAGCCTTGTAATTCCCTGCCCAGAAATGCCCGTGGCAGGAGGTTTATTCAGAAATTTTAATGCAAGGCTCTCGGCAATACTTCTGAGTCAGGTTTTCCCTTCCCTCCCGTCTCTCCTCCCTGTCTCTCAGTGGTCTTGGCCACTGTCACTAAGTTACATAAATCTCCGCTCTCACTTGCTTGAAGGGGGAATCTCCCCCAAGTTCTTCCAGGGCAGTAGGGGTAGGAGAACTTTGCAGACAGCAGGACACCTGGATCACCCCTCCAAGAATCATTCCTGTGAAATTCACTATCCAAGATGAGCATAAATGTGAGTTCAGTTTTTCAGAAAATAGATAGTCTCAGATCTACCACAATACATTTTCACTACGCACTTTGGGTAGGACATTGTTAGGACATCCAACAATGCCAGTCTGCCTTGATTCAATGAGCCACAATGTCAGATGAAACAGCTTGAGCATGGCTTTGAAATGGATGACTATCACAGCATGAATTTTCCTTAGCATGGAGTTTTGCTACCATCTCATTTTAAGACAATTAGGCATACAATGGTAGTTCCATCAAACAATCTGCATGTAGAGCCTATTCTCAGTGATTGATCCACTGTTCCTTTTAAAAATAGTATTTCAAGCCAGGCAAGGTCTGAGAGGCAGGAACCTGAGTAAACAGTACAGGGGATAAAATTGGAAAAGGATGGCAAAAAAATCTAGGAATTTAATCAGAATCTTAGAAATGAGGCCAATTGTGGGACGATAGTACGGAGATTCCTCCTGTCTCTCCCCACTTCAATCTATACTTCACGCTGCTGCCCAGATCATCTTTGTGCAGAAACGTTCTGGGCATGTTACTCCCCTCCTCAAAAACCTCCAGTGGCTATCAATCAACCTACACATCAGGCAAAAACTCCTCATTCTCGGCTTCAAGGCTCTCCATCACCTCACCCCCTCCTACCTCACCTCCCTTCTTTCCTTCTACAGCCCAGCCCGCACCCTCCACTCCTCTGCTGCTAATCTCCTCACTGTGCCTCGTTCTCGCCTGTCCCGCCGTCGACCCCCGGCACGCGTCCTCCCCCTGGCCTGGAATGCCCTCCCTCTGCACATCTGCCAAGCTAGCTCTCTTCCTCCCTTCAAAGCCCTACTGAGAGCTCACCTCCTCCAGGAGGCCTTCCTAGAATGATCCCCCCCTCCTCCCCCTCCCTATCCCCTCCTTCCCCTCCCCACAGCACCTGTATATATGTTTGTATATATTTATTACTCTATTTTACTTGTACAAATTTACTATTCTATTTATTTTATTTTGTTAATATGTTTTGTTTTGTTGTCTGTCTCCCCCTTCTAGACTGTGAGCCCACTGTTGGGTAGGGACCGTCTCTATATGTTGCCAACTTGTACTTTCCAAGTGCTTAGTACAGTGCTCTGCACACAGTAAGCGCTCAATAAATATGATTGAATGAATGAATTGAATGAATTGCAGAAGCAGTAGCTCCAGTACTATCAGTGGCAGTTCAGTGCTTAGAACAGAGCTTTGCACATAGTAAGCACTTAATAAATGCCATTATTATTATTATTATTATTATTATTTGGACCAATGGGATACAGCATGACAAAGTGGAAAGAGCATAAACCCAGGAGTCAGAAGACTTGTGTGCTAATCCAGGCTCCATCACTTGCCTGCTGTGTGAACTTGAGCAAATCATTTAATTCCTCTGTATTTCAATTCCCTCAGCTGCAAAATGGGGATTCAATAACTGTGCTCTCCTATTTAGACTGTGAGCCCCATGTGGGACCGGATTATCTTGTATCTACCCCAGTGGTTACTACAGTGCTTGGCACCTAGTAACCATTTAATAATACCACATTATCTCAGGGCTGTTAACAAGTGGTGAAATTAACCTGGAATGGGTCATAACTCAGTTTTGATTAAAAAAGCAGTCCTGAAATTTAGTTCATGTAATTTTTTTGTACTTCAGTTACCTCATCTGCAAAATGGGGATTAAATTCTACTCCCTCCTTCCTATACTGTCAACCCCATGTGTGACAGGAATTGTGTCCAGCCTGATTATCTTGTATCTACCCCAGCACTTAATATAGCCACTACCTATGGCTTAGCAAGTCCACCTTATATCACTTGCACTAGGTCTCCCTTCTCTAGACTGTAAGCTTATTGTGGGTAGGGAATGTGTCTGCTTATTGCTATATCATCCTCTCCCAACTGCTTAGTACAGTGCTCTGCACACAGTAAGTGCTCAATAAATATGACTGACTGATGAATGAATGAACAAGTACTATTATAAAAAAAATGTTTGTACTGCAGCAGCCACAGCAGCAGGAACCTTTTGGCCCCTGGGAAAGGTACCACTGCCTTTGTGGGCCTAGGCTGGGGAGGGAGTGTGGTGCCCACTACCACCCCCGCCCCCTGCCTGGGGGTGACCTGGGCTGCTCTTCCCTTGTTTGTGGGCTTGGGCAAATCACTTCACTTCTCTGGGCCTCAGTTACCTCATCTGGAAAATGGGGCTTAAGACTGAGCCCCACGTAGGACAACCTGATTACCTTGTATTTACCCCAAGGCTTAGAACAGTGCTTGGTACACAGTAAGTGCTTAACAAGTACTATAATAATAATTATTATTATTAGACACTCTCACCTCCAGAGTTCCAATCCTCCTTTTCAGCTTCTGCCCTGGCTTCCGGCCCCACAGCTTCACTGACCAACTCCCCAGCTGAGCCTTTTGGGTTCATGTACCCCACTGTAGTTCCTTGAGATTTCCTGGTTGCCTTTGCCTGGTCCCTTCCCCAGGCAAAGGGCTAACCCCCTGCCTGCCTTCTTCCCTCCCCTGTTCAAAAGCCTCTCACTAGTACTACTGCCCAGAGCAGCGGAGGAGACAGTGGGGATGGATAGTTGATAAGGGCAGCAGCAGCAAGTGCAGTGGCAGAGGCTTCCTGCTTAGAAAATATTGTTACTTTCACCCCTTTACAAACTGATGAGAGCTGCAACAAGAAGGAACGTGATTTTCCTCAATGCCTCACTGATCTTACTCCTTTCTCTGATTTCCTTGCTTGGTTTTAAGTAGATCTACATGAAGGACATTAAGCACAAAGCAGATTCATTAATTTGAAGGTGTGGAGACTCAGGACAACCTTCTCTACAAACCCCTAATATAGATTACAAGCTCTTCCAGAGGCAAGGTCTGTGACTAATTTCCATCTGTATACTCTTTCCTAGTTCATTCATTCAGTTGAATTTATTGAGTGCTTATTGTGTGCAGGGAACTGTAAGAAGGGCTTGGGAGAGTACAATATAAAAATAAACAGATGCATTCCCTGCCTACAAATAGTGGTTACTACAGTGCTCTACCCATGGTAAAGCCTTTGACAAATACCATTACTACTAATTAGCTGTCTTTATGAGCTACTTGAAACAACTAGCTAAATAATACATTTTCCCAGGCCTCCATTTATCAGTGTACTTACAAACAAGTTTAGCAAATCAAATTGATAAGGCATATATTTTTATCAACTGAACATTTCAAAGAAGGAAGCTACCCAGGGGCCTCTGCAATAAGCAGTCAGCCAAACCCCGAAAACTTGATTATTTCTAAGGGTCAATCTATCACCTCGTGTCAGTGGCAAACCCAGAACTGCACTCATGCACTTTGGTTTCAGCTAGCCGATCGATTGATGACTCCATATATATCTTTCACTTCCTAGTTCAATGTACTGAATAACATCGACAATGACCAGGCAAGGAGAAGCTATTGGAAATTCCAGGGTGAGAGTTTCAAATGAATTAAATGAAAGCAAAATGGGGACTTGAAGGCTTTTGACCCCCCCACCCTTTACCCCTCTTTTTTTCCCCTTCCCCACAAAGCCCTCCTAACCTAATGCTGTCAAAAAGGATGAAAAGCCTAGATCCCATGGAGAAACCCATATTGAGCTAATATTCAGGAGAAGCAGTAACCTATTCTCCCCTCCAAAGTTTCCATTTAAAGACCCAAGGCAGCAGATTACTTCCAGGTTTAAGCCAATTCAAGGCTTTGGTTGAGGCTCAAAGCAGAGTAATTCCTTTATCCTGGACCTCTGATCGATTTCTGTCATAGAAACTGGATGAGTTTTAAAACTGCATTCTTCTAGTATTTAGCCTGTTTTAACCTGTTCTCCTTCCTCTGACATATAAGCTCCTTGTAGGCAGGAAACATGCATACCAAATCTTTTATATTGTACTCTCCCCAGTGCTTAGTAGAGTGTGCTGCACACAGTGAGCATGCAATAAATGCAACTGATTGACTGATTGAAAGAATTTCTTCAGGGATTTGCTGCATAGAAAGGAAAGAGCCTTCCCCCTACTTCATCAGCTCTTTCTTTTGCAACCAGGAGAGTAAGGAAGCAACAGCAGCCAAAGGCCTTCTCAATTTTCAGAGTGCTGTGACTGCTGCCATGACTGTGTCTGTGGTCATAGCTGGGATTCTTGGACTCTGAGTCGAGAGGACCCAACAACATTTCTCCCCTAGCCACAATTCCTTACTCCGGTTATGAATATAGTATTACCCGTATCCTTTATGTTTTTTTGTTTTCACTGTGTCATCCTTCTTATGAGTCTGTAGCCCATCCCCTCTCACTTCTCTTGTGGGCCAGGGACCGTATTTAATTTTCACTTGTATATTTTTCCTCAGAAGTTAGTCCAGTGCTCCCGCATAGTAAGCACTTAGTAAATACCATTGCTACTACCAATCTACCAATAGATTGCACTTACTGAGTGCTTACTACTACCAATCTATCAATTGATTGCACTTACTGAGTGCTTACTATGAGCAGAGTACTGTACTAAGTGCTTGGGAAAGTACAATGCAATAGAGTTGGTAGACACATTTCCTACCCACAAGGAGCTTACAATCTAGCAAGGGAGACAGACATTAGAATAAGATACAGATAAGGAAAGGGGCAGAGTATAAGGACTTGTGTAAATCATGTGTGGCTGTGGGTGGGGAAAGCATCAAATTGCTTTCATGCATAGTTGAAGCAGAAGAGAGGGTAATTAGGATGGGGAAAAGAGAAGCTCGTCAGGGAAGGTTTCCTGGAAGAGATATGATTGTAATAGGGCTTTGAAGACAGGGAAAGTTATAGTCTGCCAGATATGAAGGGTGAGGGAGGGTGTGGGCAAAGGGTTGGCAGCAAGAAATCAAAGAACAGTGAGTAGGTAGGAGCTAGAGGAGTGAAGTATGTGGCTGGGAAATAGTAGTAGTAGTAGCAGTAGTACTACTACTACTGCTGCTTTTTATGTGGGCATCACAATCTCCATCTTGGTCTCATGAGCCAATACTGGGCTGAACACTGACAAGGATACAGGAGTTGAAAAATGTCTAGAATTCCACCTCCCAATTTATGGAGATAATAATAATAATAATAATTCTGGTATTTGTTAAGTGCTTACTATTGCCAGGCACTGTACTAAAAGCTAGGGTGGATACAAGCAAACTGGGTTGGACACAGTCCCTATCCCACTTGAGGCTCACAGTCTTAATCCCCATTTTACAGATGGGGAAACTGAAGCGCAGAGAAATGAAGTGACTTGCCCAAGGTCACCCAGCAGACAAGTGGCAAGGCCAAGATTAGAACCCACAGCCTTCTGAATCCCAGGCCCCTGCTCTATCCATTATGCCATGTTGCTCCCTGAGATGGAATTCCAGAAATGGAATTAGCTTCCCCCCGACTTAGTGAATCAATCAGTTCTAGGCTAGCACTCATAGGGTTACCCTATCTACAAGAAGTATTGGAAGTTCTTATGGATAGGGATCTTGCAGAGATGTTTTGTTTTATTTTTTACCCTGCTTAAGGACTTTTTCAAGAGTCCAGCATAAAGTGTATTTTTTTTCTCAATTTTTGGACCTCAAGCATCAGATTCTGAGTGTACTCACTATGGGCAGGGAATGTGTCTACCAACTCTGTTATATTGTACCCTCCAAAGCACTTAGTCCCCTCTCAGGGTTGCACCTGAAGAGTTTCCAGTACTCTACCAGTCTTGACAATGGGAGGGAGATTCAAGCAGAGGCATACCCATTCCATTCCTAGCTTGGGCAGTGGCTAGCCAGTGGAAAGCAATCAGCTACAGGTCAAAACTCACCTGTGCTGGGCAGCAGCGGCATGGGAGAGAGTCGAGGGCAGAGACTCATTTACTGCACAGAAGGAGGCAACGGTAAACCACTTCCACATTTTTACCAAGAAAACTCTATGGATATGCTTCCAGAACAATTGCAGACAGAAGTGGGGTATTCTGGGAGAAAACAATCTATGGTGTCGCTATGGGTCAGACACAATCGACAGAATAAGACAACAACAAGCTCCTAGGGCAGCTAAACTAGTCTCCCAAGTCTGGGGCTCTAGACCCTGAAGTCACACATGTAGTCAGGTACAACTCTTTCCTTGGGAAGGAGAATTTATTTTCTGACTCTATTACAGTCACTTTATGCCCTACAGCATCTCCAGCTTTTTTAATATTGTGAATTCTGCAGACATTGGTTTTTTGTTTACACTGCCTCCAGCCTAACATTCAGTGATGCTTTTGTTCTAGTAACACAATTTCACGAACAGCTTTTGGACACATGGTAGCCATTAAAATTACCTCTCAACCACGTAAGCTCTTCACAGGCATTTCAATACATTATTGTCATTTCGATTTTCTCCTCTATTTAGCTAGGGGATGAGGTGAGGTCATGGATCGTTGACCAGACCAGGTAATTGCACTGCCATTTGGGAGTCAGATGGTCTGGCCTTTGAGAGCCCTGTGCCAACTGGAAAGGCCACAGTGGCCAGTTTTCTAATGGGAGATTTGAAAAGGGACCAACAAATGTCATGATTATTTTTATTTCCTAATACTAGCCCTATGCAGTGTCCAGTTCTTTTTGTGCTATGATTCCTTTTTTTAGTACTATTGTACCAACCTGGGAGCATATTATTTGATATTCTCTTAGCTTTCTGCCATGTTCATGAAAGTTGATTGTAAGGAATTTTGTAAGCCATTCTCAGTTTTTGAGAATTACAAATATAGATGCTTGGTTCATGTTTAACCAGAGGGTGGGGATAAAATGATGGATATAGCTAGAAATGTCAAAGCTGAAATCTATCCTAGGATCTTACTGCCATATCCCTCTTTATGCAGGCTAGTGTGTGAAAGCTGACAAGAGGCAGCAGTGCTGGAATGTGTGAACCTTCTTTTAATATTGACTGAATGCTCAGGTGGAAAAAATGACCAGTTTTTTTTTTCCTTCACTCCCCCACCACACAGTGCTCTGGGAGAAGAAACACAGGTTGACTTATGTCCAGCTCTGACCCCCAAAAGTTCTCCTTAGACATCCACTACTGCTCTGAGGAGAAGGAGGACACCATCATGATCATCATCATCATCATCATCAATGGCATTTATTGAGCACTTACTATGTCCAGAGCACTTCTTAAGAGAAGCGGCGTGGCTCAGTGGAAAAGAGCCCGGGCTTTGGAGTCAGAGGTCATGGGTTTGAATCCCGGCTCCGCCACATGTCTGCTGTGTGGCCTTGGGCAAGTCACTTCACTTCTCTGAGCCTCAGTTACCTCATCTGTAAAATGGGGATTAAGACTGTGAGCCCCATGTGGGACAACTTGATCACCTTGTATCCACTCCCAGCGCTTAGAACAGTGCTCCGCACATAGTAAGTGCTTAACAAATGCCATCATCATCATCATCACGGTACTAAGCATTTGGGAGAGTACAACAAGAGTTGGTAGACATATTCTCTGTCCAAAGTGAGCTTACAGAGTAGCTTGTTGTGGGCAGGGAATGTAACTGTTTATTGTTATAATGTACTCCCCCAAGTGCCTAATACAGGGCTTTGCACATAGTAAGTGCTCAATAAATATGATTGAATGAATGAATGAATATTAATCTTGGACTTTGAGCAGGGCTGCAATCCTGTGGGTTCTTTTGGGAGACTAAACCAAGGTGACCTTTTGGAACTAGGACAGAAAGAAGGGTTGGGGTAGGCACTTAGGAACGAAGTGGAGGAAGCAACATGGAATAGTAGATAGAGCATGGGCCTGGGAGTCAGAAGGTCATGGATTCTAGTCATGACTCCACAATTTGTCTGCTGTGTGACCTTGGGCAGGTCACTTTTCTTCTCTGTGCCTCAGTTCCCTCATCTGTAAAATGGGGATTGAGACGGTGAGCTCCTCCTGGGAAAGGGACTGTGTCCAACTTGATTTGCTTGCATCTACCCCAGCACTTAGTACAGTGCCTGGCACATAGTATGTGCTTAACAAATACCATCATTATTATTATTATTATTACCTGTGTTTTAGGCAATAAAGCTTTACTCTGGGACACATCCACTGACATTCTGCTCTGTGTTGCAAACAGAAGTTCAATGAGTATTGGACATGCATATGGTGTGGAACCTTTTCCAAGAAAAAGAAAGAAGAGATTGTGACAGCCCCTGGAATTGCACTGAAAGAAATGTCATTTTTAGGGTATTCCCCTTAGCCAATCCATTTAGTCTCCCAGCGTTCTACTCTTTTAATGCTCAGGAGTCACTGGATGCTTATGCAAAGTGAATCCATGATTACTTGTTTCAATATTGGAAAATGGCCAATCTTTGTAGTATTGGGCTCTCTGCCCTGAGAAAGATTCACCTTTACCTTTGACTTCCTTTGGGAAATTTGCTTTACAACTCCGGGACCCTTTTGTAAATATATAAGTGTACCAAGAGAGGAAATAGGAAGATTTATTTGTATGTTCTTTTGCTCAGGAAGTTATTTACTTGTCCCACAGTACATGAGAATTGGATTGGTTTTTCTTCTCAGCAAGAACAGAATTTGCATGTTGAAACTTTCCTTAAGAATATGTTCCTGAAGAACGTAAAGTCAAAATAACCACCTGGAAGTAACCCTCACCATTTTCCAGATTCCCTACTGTTTCTTCTTTTCCTCAAACTGAACTACTTTCCTCATCAGAACTTCAAATCCGAGTCTTCCCAGTCAAAGTAAAGATTAAAAACAGGCTGTCTATGTTCTCATGCGGACTTGAAGGACTGAATTTGGATACACAATCCTGAGCTGGGTAGTCTTTGGGCCTAACCTTGGATCAATCAATCAGTGGTATTTCTTGAGCACTTACTGGTGCAAAGCACTCTACTAATTGCTTGGAAGGTACAATACATTAGAGTTGTGAGACAAAATCCCTACCCACAAGGAGCTTACTATTAAAGGGGGAGACAGACATTAAAATAAATTATAGATAGGGGAAATGGGAGAGAATAAGTATACGTACATGAGGATTGAGGGTGCTATGAATATCAAGTGCTTAAAGGGTATAGATCCAAATATATAGGTCATACAGAAGAAAGAGGGAGTAGGGCAAATGAGGGCTTAGTCAGTTAAAGCATCTTGAAGGAGATGTATTTTTTGGAGGGTTTTGAAGATGCAGAGAGAGGTGGTCTGCCAACTATGAAGAGTAAGGGAGTTCTAGACCCAAGAGAGGATGCGAGCAAGGGGTAAGTGGTGAGATAGATAAGACTAAAGTACAGAGAATAGCTTGGCGTTAGAGGAGTGAAATACAGTAACTTAGCCAGGCAAGGTAAAACCAGTGCCTTAAAACCAGTGGTAAGAAGTTTCTGTTTGGTGCAGATGGACAGACAAGCATTGGAGGCTTTTAAGGAGTAAGGGTGATGTGGACTGCACTTTTTTCAGAAAAACAACTTGGGCAGCAGAGTGAAGTATGGACTGGAGAAGGGAGAGGCAGGCAGTAAGGAAGTCAGCAAGGAGGCTGATGCACTCAGTCAAGGTGGGTTATGATAAGTGTTTGGATTACTGCAGAGAAGCAGAATGGTTCAGTGGAAAGAGCCTGGGCTTTGGAGTCAGAAGTCATGGGTTCAAACCCTGGCTCTGCCACTTGTCAGCTGTGTGACTTTGGGCAAGTCACTTAACTTCCCTGTGCCTCAGTTCCCTCATCTGTAAAGTGGGGATTAAGACTGTGAGCCCCCCGTGGGACAACCTGATCACCTTGTAACTTCCCCAGCGCTTAGAACAGTGCTTTGCGCATAGTAAGTGCCTAATAAATGCCATTATTATTATTATTATTATCACCTTGGTAACAGCTTAGGTGGGGAGGAAAGGGTGGATCTAGAGATGTTGTGAAGGTAGAACTTCCAGAATTTGATGATAGATTGAATATGCAAGTTGAATGAAAGAGATAAGTTAGGGGTATTGCCATGGTTGTGGCTTTGCAGAACAGGGAGGATGGTGGTGTTTATTACAGTAATGGAAAAGGTAGGGGAGGACATAGTGTGGATGGGAAGATGAGGAGTTCTTTTATGGTTGTGGATGATGTTGATGTTGGTCTTTGAGGATCTCTTGGCTTTGAGTGTGCTCATGATTGAACAGGAAAACCAGTGGTTTCTCAGAGAGTTTAGACCAGGTTCTTAAGCTTGCTGTGGGCAGAAAACATGTCTACCAACTCTGTTGCTTAGTGCAGTGCTCTGCACAAAGTAAGCACTCAATAAACATGATCATTGACTCAGTAACACTTGCAGGTGTGATTGGAGCAACCAAAATTCTTTATAAATTCAATAAAGGTGATCAGATATCCTGATTTATTCCTTCCATTGTTGTAACCCTTTGGCAGAAATTAGGCCATAAACACATAATGCTTCCCAAATTACTCAGGAAAAAACTCTGTATGAATTATGGACTTTGAAATGTGTCTGAGGGTTGGGGATCAAAAGGGAAAAGGAATTCTGAGGTACAGAGGCCATCCAGAGACTGGTCTCCTCTCACCTCCTGCCCCTCAGGAAGGAGAACACCAAGGGAAAGGAGGTGGTACCTATTCATAGGGCATCCTCAAGGATTCAGGCCCTTTGTTTCTTCTATTTCCATGACATTTCTTCCTTTCTCTGTTGGCTACTTCATTTATCAAGGAAGAGGAAAAGAGCCTAAACATAAACCTGTCATTTTTGTAAGTAAATGGGAAGTAAGGTTGTAGCAATGATTAAACTGAGGCTTTTAGGTTGTTGTTGGGTCTAAATTATCTCCGCTGCTTCTGCCTGTCACTATTGTTGGGGATCATCAAGAGTGCTTTAATGAAGGAAAATCCACCCCCGAAGTTAACTATAGGAATTCAGTAAGTTCCCAATGCTCGAAGCCTAGCCCAGAGAGGAATAAGCAAAATAGCAATGTCACCCATGCTCTTAAATTTAAAATCCCTAAGTACTTAGATACTCATCCCACCCCCACAGTCCTTAAACTCTGTTGCTTTCCCCTATAAGTAATTTATTTTAATGTCTGTTTCCCCCACCAGATTATAAACTCCTCAAGGGCAGGGATAATAATAATGATGGCATTTGTTAAGCGCTTACCATGTGCAAAGCACTGTTCTAAGCACTGGGGGGGATGGAAGGTGATCAGGTTGTCCCACGTGGGGCTCACAGCCTTAATCCCATTTTACAGATGAGGTAACTGAGGTGCAGAGAAGTTAAGTGACTTGCCCAAGGTCACACAGCAGACACGTGGAGGAGCTGGGATTCGAACCCATGACCTTTGACTCCAAAGCCCGAGCTCTTTCCACTGAGCCACGCTGCTTCCATTATACTTTCCCAAGTGGTCTTCTCAGAGTTGATCCAGATCCACACTCTGGGACCCAATGGAAGGCTTTAGGGAAGCTGGCATGACCACTGAACTGACATGGAGAAGGTTCTCAATGAGGAAGGCTGAGGATAAGAGGTAGTAGTACTAGTAGTAGTAGTAGTAGTAGTAGTAGTAGTAGTAGTAGTAGTAGTAGAATTTATTGAACACCCTCTGGGTGCAATGCACTGCACTTGACACTTTGTACTTTCCAAGCCAGTAGTACAGTCCTCTGCACACAGTAAGCACTCAATAAATACAACTGAATGAATGAATGAGAATGCTCCCCTTCTGACAGACAATTACTTCCCCCCACTTCAAAGCTTTATTGAAAGCAAATCTCCTCCAAGAGGTCTTCCCTGACAAAACCTGCCTTTCCTCTTCTGCCACTCTCTTCTGAATTGCCCTGACTTACTCCCTTTATTCATTCACCTTCCAAGCCCCACAACACTCATGTACATATCTGTAATTTATTTATTTCTATTAATGTCTGTTTAATGACTGTAAGCTGGCCTTGGGCAGGAAATGTGTCCATTTATTGTTATGTTGTACTATCCCAAGTGCTTAGTACAATGCTTTGTACAAAGTAAGTGCTCAAAAAATATGACTAAATGACCAACTGACTGACGACAGAATTGTGGAGTGGCTTGATCTCTGTCCAAAGGGAGCTTGCAATCTAATGGGGGAGAGTAATATAAGAGTATTTACAAACACAGCAATCAAAATAAATAATTGACTGCTCAAGCAAATAAACCAATATGTGGATTGCTGAGGATAAGTGTAGGAAGATGTATCAGTCCTAGAGATGGCTGATGAGCATCTTGTTGGTGAAGGTCAAATCAAATTTAAGTGACTTGTAGACTCAAAACAACCTCTGACTAACTAGAACTTACATTTTTCAGGTCTGGATGATTGAATGAGGGTCAGTTGATTACTTCTATTTTTATTTTTAGTCTCAGGAAGTCACCTGGTGTGTCATCCCTGGCTATATGAGAGAAATAATTATTATCTTTCCCCAGGATCAAAGAAACCACCTGCATGTTCAGTAAAACCCCATTCAATCATCGGTCTTATTTTTTTCTCTTTTATGTTGGGTTTGTTTTTTGCAGCCTGCCTGATGCACAAATGCAGTGCTTCTCATTTAAAGGTTTTCCAGAAGAGGAGGCCCTAAGACTATATTCATGCTAAACTAAGAATCCAATAGTCAGGTCTCCATTACTAGGTTTATTCTGTGGTAGAAAGAATTACAAATATCTCTCTCTTCCTGGGGAGAAAAAAAAAACCATCTTCCAATTCAGGGAGCTAAATGAGAGGACTATATCTGAAAACATTTCTGTCCACTATATATGCCAGACTGTACTCAGGTGAAACTCATTCACTCATTCAATCATATTTATTAAGCACTTATTATGTGCAGAGCATTGTACTAAGCACTTGGGAAAGTACAAACAACAAAAAACAGTGATGTTCCCTGCCCACAATGAGCTCACAGTCTAGAGCAGGGGAGACAGATATCAATACAAATAAATCAAATTACAGATACATACAAAAGTGCTGTGGGGCTGATGGTGGGGGAAAGAGCAAAGGGAGCAAGTCAACGTGGAGTAGAAAGGAGTGGGAGATGAGGAAAAGTGGGGCTTAGTCTGGGAAGGCTTTTTGGAGATCTGCCTTCAGTAAGACTTTGAAGGAGGGCACAGTGAAGTGAACTGGATTAAGCATCACTGATTGACATCATCTACATTATCTTCCTCCTTCTCCTACTTCTAGTCCTCATCATGATGATCAGTATTTATTGGCCTATCTGGGCCTCTTAAGAAATAAATAAATGACTAAGACCAAACAGGGCTGGATGCACCTGTAGGCCAGGCTAATGCAGTCACCCTAAGGTCCCAGCACGTGTCTTGTTTCACTGCCATTTGCCAGGTACAGGGTTTTTTTTGTTTGTTAGTTTTACTTTTTTTATGGTATTTGTTAAACACTATGTGCCAGGCAATGTTCTAAGGACTGGGGTAGATACAAGGTAATCAGGTTGGACACAGTTCATGTCCTACATGGAGCTCACAGTCTTAATCCTAAATTTACAGATGAGGAGGCTGAGGCACAGAGAATTTAAGTGACTTACCCAAGGTTAGGCAGTAGACAAGAATCGGAGCTGGGATTAGAATCCAGGTACTCTGATTCCCAGGTCTGTGCTCTTTCCACTAGGCTACGCTTCTTCAGTTACACCCTATCTCCCACCTGGATGCCACCCCATCACCCTTCAGCAGGTGTTTCAGGAGATATTTCATCCTCATTTTAAGATTTATGCAAAAAAAAGATGTTAACTTCTAGGAGTGTCAGACAGGAAGGGAGTGGTTGTTACATTAGCCAAAATCCAAGTCAACAGTTTCAGAAAACCAAGATTGCTTAACTTTCTGCAGAAAGCTGAAGAAGCATGACAGGGAAGGTATCTATGCCCTAGATTTAAATGTACCAGAATTCAGAAAGGCACTAGCATAGATTTCTTGCTGAAAACTCCCTTAAAAGAAAAAGGTCACGAGAACAGTAACCTAGAAGACATTAGGTGGCATTAGCTCCAGCACATCTCCCTGGTTGTATGGTCTTACATGAGCCTACTTGTGATTAAGTTGAGTGAAAGTGATTTTTTGTTTAACTGGGCATATGAATATAACCTCACAGGAGTTTTAGAAGTGAATATTATGTTTGCAGGGCAACATTAGTCATTTGAGGTTGATATTTACCTCTTCCCCCTCATTTAAATAAATCTGAATAATTACATAACTGAAATCTCTGGCTAAATAAGAGAGCTTCTCTTTTAACAGTGATATTATACTCAAAGAATATAAAGGCTTGTGATTTTTCAAAATTTTCTATCTATCGATTCTGTATGGAAGATTTTAGGTACTTAATTCTCCATAGTTAACCCATTCAGCTTTTAAGCAACACAAATGTTAATTAGGTGGCAGTTGCAAAATGGTGTTGACAGATAAAAGAAATCTCAATAGCTTTCTCATCTTACCCACTCTCCTGCTAGGAGACGTTACTGCTCTGGATCTCACTTTTTCTCTATTTTATTTTTTCTTTAGACTGTATGCTCCTTGTGGGAAAGGAATATGCCAACCAACTTTGTTGTATTCTCTCAAGTGCTTAGTACAGTGCTCTGCACTCAATAAGCACTCAATAAATATGATTGATTGACTGATTGATTGGTTGATCTATCAAAAAAGCTCAATGACTCAACACTCCTTTCCAATATTGAGCATACGCTGTATACTGAGGCCCGTAATATGGAGCAGCAAATAACAAGGGTGTGGTAAAATATACGAGATGATGTGCAATTACATACCCAGAGAAAAGTGACGGTGTATTTTATTGACTAAGTACTGATATTGCCAAATTGAGATTAAGTGGTGATTGCCTGTTCTGGACTCCCTCAAAATTTCTGAAAATGAAACATTTTATCCAGAGTTGCCTTTCTAACAAGCCATTTTAAAATCCTCACTTAAAATGATTATCTTTATTTTCTAATATCAATAATTTATCCTTTATAATCTTGTTTTCATATTTATACCTCTCCATTAAATTCAGCCCTTAAACCCACCCATAAATGATGATAATACCAAGGGCTTAAAAACAGATTTTTCTCTTTTAAGCCCTTTCCTGTAAATTCAATGCACTGGCAAAAGGGAGTCTTTTGCTAAAATGTACCATTTGGTTTTTACCCTCTTTTCCAACCTAAATGATTGTCCTGGATACCAATTGCATGAATCCAAACCACATAACCCTAGAGATGACAAACTCCAGTGAATGAACTTACACCTTCCCAGGAGTACAGAGTCACAGAATTAGAGATCATGGAGTGGAATATCCATTTAGGACTGAAATAAGGCCTGTAAACTACTTGGCCTTTAAGGGGAGGATCATGAATAGAGGGTTTTGCCCAGATTCCTCCTCGATCTCAATTTAGACAAAGAAGAGACTATTAGAGATATTCCAGCTGCAGGTTATATTTATGCTCCCAAGGAGAAGCCGTCTGTACTAGATCTTCTGTTTACTGAAAATGAGGAATCTCCTGAGAATATAAAAGTCCCAGCAAGAAAAGGCCAGTTCTATTTCTGGCTACCTCAGAAAATTATCACATGGGGGAGGGGGAAAGAGGTTAATGAGGGAAAAAGGAACAGAGATTGAGAGAGAGGGAGTGAGGTAAGGCAACATCTGGGGGGTTATTTTTAGGTTTGAGGGTGGTGGGTGTTGAAAAGATGAAGACAAGCTGAAAAAATGCCCAGAAAATGTTAGAGGGAAATGAATTATGGAGGTATTTTGCAGAGGTCTGTTTAAGGTGACTTTTAAAGGGAATGGCCAAGTATTTCAAACTTCACAGAGAAGTCAGAGGTCAAAACAGCATTCTTTAGAGTCCTAGCAATGTTCTGTCATAAAAGGAGAAATCCTTCTCCTAGCCAGGAGGGGATCATCTCCATTAGCAACTCTACTGAGTGCTCACTAGAACATGGCAGTAGGCATGAGGGAGACATTAAGCATAAGTATAAAGTGGAATCTCTGCTCTCTAAGAGGATTCTTATATAATACTTACAGAAATGCCAGAGGCTGGGATAATACTAATCACAACTGTGATATTTGTTAAGTACTTCTACTTGATAAACCCAATACCCTCATTCCTGTATAATTTTAAAGAAATATTGTTATTTCAGATAAATGTGTTTAAGAAATGGGAAAAGCAGTGTGGCCAAGTTTTCCATCTCAGTTGGACTGTGAGCCCCAAGATGAGCCCCAGGATGTCTGATTGATGATCAGTAATCATGGAGCTCATAGTCCAAGTAGGATGGAAACCTTGACCTCACTACTTCTCCTATTTCTTAAACACTTTTTTCAGAAGTAATAACATTTCTTCGCAGTTATAAAAGAATGAAGGTATTGGTTTAATCATTTTTAAGTATGATATTTGTTAAGCTCTTACTATATGCTAGACACTATTCTAAGATCTGGGGTAGATACAAGGTAATCAGGTTGGACTCAGTCCATGTCCTACATGAGGCTCACAGTCTTACTTCCCATTTTACAGATGAGGTAACCGAGGCACAGAGACATTAAGTGATTTGGAAGGTCACACAGCAAACAAATAGCAGAGCTAGAATTAGAACCCAGGTCCTTCCAACTCCCAGGCCCATGCTTTAACCACTAGGCAGTGCTGCTTCTCCACATCCATCCTCAAATGAACTTGTAAAACAATGTGGTCTTGAGGAAAGATATCAGGACTGGGAATCAGGAGATCTGGGTTCTAATCCCAGCTCTGCCACTTGCCTGCAGTATGACCTTGGGCAAGCCACTCAACTTTCCTGTGCCTCAGTTTCCTCATCTGCAAAATAGGGGTGCAATACCTGTTAGCTCTTCCCCTTAGACTGTGACCCCCCTGTGGGACAAGTGCTATATCTCATTTGATTTGCATTTATCTACTCTATGCTTGGTTCATAGTAAGGGCTTAACAAATGTCATTAGTAGTAGTAGTAGTAGTAGTAGTAGTAGTAGTAGTAGTAGTAGCAGCAGCAGCAGCAGCAGCAGCAGCAGCAGCAGTAGTAGTAGCAGTCAACCTTCTTCTCATATCCTATAACTGCTTCAGTGCATTACCCTAGACAAGATGATTTTAGGACCCAAGCTGCAAGAACAGAACTACAAATCAGCAACAGAGCATTGAGATCCATAAAAATAGCCAGCTAGAAGAGTCAAATATGGACTCTTTCCCTTTCTAAATTGGAGGAGTAGACACTAATAAAAGAATCAATTTTGTGTTTTAGTTTCTTCCTGCCTGTTTAATTGTTTGCAATCACTGCAGTTTTTAAAGGATGCCCTCTTCACACTCTCAAACCTCAAAAGTTTCCATAAATGCTCTTGCTTTTTTGGGGATCCCACACATTCACAATCAAGTCCAAGATGTTGCTTATGGCTAGGGAATTAGAAAGTACCCTTGTAAATGGTGAATGACTTAGCTTTTACCTTAAAATATGTCAGCCACAAGGGACAGTGGGTTTCTGAATTATGGAAGCTTTGAGTCAATACATATTCAGAAGGTGATTAGAAGCACTCCAGATTTACATTTTAGACTAAAGTAAATTTTTAAATTTTATTAATAAAATATGACTGCAAGAAAGAAGCATTCTCTCTAGGCCAGAACAATCATGTGACCCAAATTTACTTAACAGTTCTTCCTCTACATAATTTTTCTAGCAGTTCTAAAAGCAGCAGAGCAAGCATAACACAACCCAATAGCCAAAAGACAAGGGGAGGGTCATGTGAACTTGCCCAGGAGAAGCACTTAGTTCAGTGCTCTGCACACAGTAAGTGCTCAGTAAATAAGACTGAATGAAGGAATGAAAAAGGGAAGAGAATGACTAGAAATGCACAGGCAGAGTTTTTGCTGGTGCAAAACCCTGTACATTTCTAGTCACTCTGTAACCAATCAATTAATCAGCCATATTTGCTGAGCATTTACTCTGTGCAGAGCACTGTACTAAGTGCTTGGGAGAGTGCAGTATAACAGATTTGGTAGGCATGTTTCCTGTCCACGGCATAGTCTAAAGGGGAAGACAGACATTAATATAAATCAGAGATTTATAGATATGTACATAAATGCTGTTGGGCTGAGGCAACCCAAGTGAATACCAAGTGTCCTAAGGGCACAGATCCAAGTGAATGGATGATGCAGAAAAGGTCTGACTGGGGAAGGCCTCTTAGAGGAGCTGTGACTGTAATGTCTGTAATGTGTCAAAAGATTACTGTTCTCACATAGTAGTGTGTTTTCTTATAAAATTGAACCAACATCCTTTTTCTTAACCCCTAAACAAACTCACATTATACCAACTCTTCTCAGGATTTAGCCTTCTCTCAGGACTTCAAATATTTGAAGAGATAGTCCTTAAAATAGCACTGCTTTGCAACGTTAATAATTTTAGTTTAGTTTTGGGAACATTCACTCAGTCTCCATTTCTCTGGGTTTCTGGGAATGGACTGCCAAACCAGAAAATTTCCAAGATTCTGTCCTGAACCTTTTTTCTCTAGACTCAGGTCATAGGTCATCCATATTAAATACCTGGACTTCTGTTATCAAGAGGCACCGAGTGGGAGAGACACTGAGCCCATTCCCAGGGGTGGTGCCTGAATTTGGGAAGAGGGACCCAGGTGGTCATGGATTGTGTTCCACCTCCTTGTTTGCTGCACATGTTCCAGTTTTGGCCCACTATCAATCAATCAATCCATCAATGATATCTACTGAGCATTTACTCTGTGCAGAACACCGTACTAAGCACTTGGGAGAGCAAATTACAATAGAGAAGGCAGACATAATCTCTGCCCACAAGGAATTGACAGTCTAGAACAAAACAGTCTAGAAGGGGAGACATTTTCATTGCCACCGATTAGGCAGTTAATTACACCCCACGACCTGTTTGGGAAGCGAAAGTTATTGTTACAACAGATAGGTATCGTTCCCTCAAGGTGAACCTTCCCGAGAGAAGTGAAGTCACCCTGCTGCTGGACCCTTGAAGCTAGGGAAAGGTCAGTTATGGAGCCAGCAGAAAACCATGCTAGTATGGCCTCCTGATCCAGACACTCCCTTGAGGAATGAGTTTACTCTGTTAGAGCCTATGGGCTAGTCAGAGATGGTGGGTGATGGATTAGTCCAACTAGTATTGGGGTAAACAAAGGTAGGTGGGCCTAGGCCAATAGTGAGTTCTCAGGTTCTTCTATGATCGAAATGTTGGACCAGGAGTTGCCACTACTTTGGAATACTGGTTCTTGGACTATTAAAGGTTTATATAAGGAGCTGAGGCATGGGGTCCATGTTTGTTGGGGTGAGGGGAAGGTTTTTAGTCTTCTTCACCTCATTGACCTGAGTGATGTGTCCTTTGAGAACTCTAAATGAGAGCTTGTGTACCAGAATAGTATCAAAGCCTTATTAAATTCACATCTCCAAGAGGCCTTCCCCAACTAAGCCCTCATTTCCTCTACTCAGTCCCTTCTGCATCACCCTTGCACTAGGATTTGTATCCTTTAAGCACTTGATATTCACTTCACCCTCAGCCCCATAGCACTTATGTACATATCCATAATTTACTTTAATGTCTCCTTCCCCCTCTAGACAGTAAGCTTCTTGTGGGCAGGGAACGTTTCTACCAACTCTGTTGAATTGTGCTCTCCCAAAGTGCTTAGAACAGTGCTCTGCATTCAGTGAGTGCTCAATAAATACCACTGATGATGATGATGATGATGATGATGATAGACTGTAAGATCCTTGTGGGAAAGGAACATGTCAACCAACTCTGTTATATTGTACTCTCCCAAGTGCTTAGAACAGTGCGCTGCACTCAGTAAGCACTCAGTAAATACCATTGATGATGATGATGATGATAGACTGAATGCTCCTGGTGGGCAGGAAATATGTCTACCTACTCTGAAATATTGTATTCTCCCAAGTGTTTAGTACAGTTCTCTGCATACAGTATGCATGTAATAAATGGTTGACTGATTGTCATGCTACTCTGGAATGTAAAAAGGCTAAACCTGGTAAGCACTTTGCTAGGAGGCTTTTCAGAAAAGGGAAAGGAAGGGTCTGCACTTTCACTAATGGAAGCTGGATGTGCTATCATCCTCTAGGCTACAGAAACAACCAGCCCAAACACATCTTTGAGTGCTTTCCCAGGATCAGGGTGATTTAGAAGATTGGAGGTATAAGCAGATCTTCAAGGACCCCATTCAGGTTTTTACCTTGGGTGCTTCCAGAACCTGCACCCATGAGCCTTTAAAGTACACTCCACCCGTACACTGGCCAAAACATCATCGGCATAACACAGACACCGCTTTTACTTGGAGGGAAGAGTACAGTCAACATCGGTATTAAAACTAAACACTCTCACATTCTAAATGAACTGGCCAGATATCAATTCATCCACAAGCAAGTCCCAACCTCATTTTTTGTCTCCAAGGCTCAGCACTGAAAGCACTGGGTGGCCCACTTAAAATGAGCCCCACTTTAAGCACATTGTTTATGGCAGATCTATATTAAATGTCAGCTCTTTGCAACCTCCTCCTGAAGTAAGCATTAATAATAACCAGTGCTGAGGAACCCTCATCTGATTATTTTACTGTAGTGGTTACAAAGAGAATATCCAGTTTATTTTAAAAAAATAAACATGCTTGGCCAATTTAAAAGGCCATGAAAAAGTCAAAGGAGCAAGATAAGGGTGATAACCATTTCATGAGCGAGTGAGTTTTCAGATCCAGCTGCCCCACGCAAAATGTAAAAGAAACTGAAGACCAAGGATATTGGTCAGTTGTTTCTGAAGGTCTTTGGAGACTGAAGGAGAGTTTAATTCAACAGACAGGATTTTTGAGCCCTGTGCACTTGAGAGGTCACAAAGACATGAATGAGGTCTGAGTCTGGGCCCTCAAGAATAAGGGTGAAGGCAAACAGTTTCCCTGGAGAGATTTAGCTATAAAAGCCAGAGAGAAGGCCCACTGCCAAGGCCTCTTGTGGATTCTCTGGGAATTCCCCAAGTTTCACAGGCCACTGAGCAATTCTTCACAATGTTCCACTAACTTTCTTCTCTGATACAATCAAATTTGAGCATCTCCACAGCCTAGAGTGGTCCAGTTCTATACAACTGCTCTGTTTAAGTTGTTCTACACTTGAAAGGGGTGCCTAGCAACATGACCAAATGGAAAGAGCCTAGGTCTGAAAGTCGAAGAATTGGATTCTAAGCTTGACTCTGCCACCTGTCTGATGTGTGATCTTGGGCAAGTCACTTAACTTCTGTGGAAGTCTCAGTTTCCTCATCTGTAAAATGAGGATTAAATCCTACTCCCTCATAAATAGACTGTGAGCCTCATGTGGACAGGGATTATGTCTAACCTGATTATCTGGTATCTACCCTAACACTTCATACAGTGCTTGGCATGGAGTGGATAATGAGGACTGAACAAGCACTATGATAAATTAATTACTCAGAGGGTCTTGGAGAAGGGAACACAAAGGCTCTGGAGTAAATAGGGGTTTAGGGACACACCTGGAGAATGCTCTAGGTTTGGGTAAATCTGGCGTACCTCCATAAAATGGTGCTTATGATGTCACTTTATGCCATATACCCCTTGTAACATGTGTGATCTCCACACATATATTTACAGATCATGAGTAGCCATCCTATCTTTACTTGTTTCTCATTCCTGTAGAGGCTCAGGAATGAGGAAAGCAAGGACATTTCAGCATCCTACATCCTTTGTGTGATGAGGAAGAAAGGGAGAGGGCAAGGGCATGGCCTTAGCACCTCAGACCCATCCTCTCCACTCATCCATGCAGCCTCCCCCACAGCCTGGTCTCAACAGTAGAAATGGTATTAGCTCTTTAGAAATATCCAGTTTTGTCCTTTCCCCTAGAAGAATCTAAAATATACTGATACTGAATGGAGTTTCTTTTCCAAACCTGCACTGTGGTGGCATTGTAGATGAACACTGAAGGTGGAAAAAGGTTAACAGTAAATCAATTTGTCTTGTTGGCCACTGATTTCTCTTGTTCACATCCTTGTTGTGAGAGAGGAGAGAGGTCCTGCTGAAGGGAAGAGCATTAGTGCTGTATGAGCAGGAAAAGGAGTAGAGGCTGCTGGGAAGATTCAACAGCCCTGGCAGGAGTCTTTGTTTAGAATCCTGGCCTGGAGAGACCCTGAGGATTCACCATTTCCATCTTCCATTGTCCATCCCCCAAGTTTCAGGCCCTTTCAGAGAGGTGTGGGGGGGGGTGTCTCTCATTATAAAGAGCCCATTTAGAGCAATTCTCAAATTAAGGCTGCCCAACACTAGGTTGCAGTGATATATTTTGTCTTCAATTTGTATCCACGTTTCATGTTACTCCACCTTCTTGGAGTATGAAAAACACCTGGTTAGGGTCCGAAATAGAATCACCTTTGAACATATAAAGATTGAAATCAATCTTCAGATTACTTTTTGGTAGGCTGAATAATCCCCAAACTTTCACCTATCAATCAGTAATAATTATTGACTACATACAGCATGCAGAGTATTGTGCTAGGATCTTGGGAGAGTACAATAAAATTAGAAGATACTATAGTAGCATAGGGAAAAATGGCTATATAGATGAGAAAGTAATTGAACAGGAAGGATAGGTGGCTATATACCAAAGAGTTACAGGTGTGAAAGAACACATAAGGGTGTACATAATTGATGCAGGATGGCTAAAGTGTTGTTGGGGGAATATAGCTTCTGGGGAGAAGAAAAATTAATCCAGGATGGCCTCTTGGAGGAGGTGGGATTCCAGGTGGGCTTTGAAGATGGAGAAAGCTGTGGTCTGGCAGATTTGGAGGGGGAAGGATTTCCAAGCCAGAGGAATTCTTTTACCTTTCCTCAAAGATATAACTTCAAACAGATTATCATTTTTGTTCCTTAACTTTTGGGAAAGGATACTTTTTCTTGATTAAGGCTGTGGTCCATGTGGGACAGAGAATTGTTTTTGCTTGCTTTTTTTATGGTATTTGTTAAGCGCTTACTCTGTGCCAAGCACTGTTCTAAGTTCTGGGGTTCATACAAGGTAATCGGGTTGTCCCATGTGGGGCTCACAGTCTTAAAACCCATTTTACAGGTGAGGTAACTGAGGCACAGAGAAGTTAAACAGCTTGCTCAAGGTCACACAGTGACAAATGACAGAGGCAGGATTAGAACCCACATCCTCTGACTCCCATGCCCGTGCTCCTTCTAAGCCACACTGCTTCTCTGCTGCTTGGGACTGTCCAACCTGATTACCATGTATCTACCCCAGTGCTTAGAAAAGTGCTTGGAGCACAGTAAGTGCTTAACAAATACCATAATAATAATAATAATAATAATAATAATAGTTAGCCTTTACTGTGAGGGTTTTTTTCTGCCATAAAGAGTCCAAGCTATTTATTTTTTCTTTCTGGAGTGAATCAAAACATTAATTCATATGATACATTTCCAACCCAAATATTAAGGAAAAAACTGGAAAGAAATTGATCACATGACCTGAGCAGTTCAGAGCAACATCACTTTGGCTCTTGAAGACAGTAGTACATTTTGGTCCCCAGGATCACTATATTTATTATGTAATGAACTAGACTTATTCCTTATCACACCACAAGGCAGATCATATTGTTGCCTGTCTCAGGTCTTCCAAACAAATTCTGATTTTTCAGCTGAGGAACCTGACGCTTTGACAGGTTCAAGGACTTTAGTAAACACCAGCGACTCAGAGGTACTGGGGGAAATGGAGCAGGGAAGAGGAACTATAGTTAATTTGGCAAGAATACACAGCCCTGAGTGAGCCTATGAGGGGGTAAATTTTTGAAGTTGAAATCTGTAATTACTTCTCTATGCTTAAGAGATGACTCAAACTCACAGTAGTAGGGTAAAAAATAGTATCCTCTCTAATGAAATCCTATTATTTGCTTAATGAAAAACAGATAAGCTCTGGGTAAGCACACTGATTTTGAAGAATCAAGCTTTTGCCTTCAGAATAAGAGCAGAGAAGTTGTGATTATTGTTAAATGTTGCTCAGTTACCTGGTCCACCTAAAATAGGAACATACTTTTCCCCGGAAACAGGGAAAGCACAGACACCTAAGAAATGCCCTTATTCTTGAATTAGATTCACTAGAAAATGGTCTCTGTGGGCTAACATAAAAAAAATAGAATATTATTCTATACAAAAAGAATGAAAAAACGATAGCCATCATAACTTCCGGGTGCTACCTGACAAGAGCAAAAATTTAAAATGAAGATTATTAAGGATCTCTAATGAGCTAGCTAGTTGAAACAGCAGCCCTGAGTGAAACAATCCTTCCTTCTTCATTACTCATGGAAAGTTGGTTGGGATGTAGAGGGAAAAGTTAAAGGTTACACGATAAATCCCTAAATATCTTAGGATAAATGTCCAGTAGGACAACTATCACACAGTTCTTCTAATGATCCTATGGTCACCATTATGAAAGAATACTTGGGTGGATGGATCTTAGGTTAATCAATCAATCAGTAAATAAACAAATAAATGGTATTTATTGAGTTCTCACTCTGTACAAAGCACTGTACGAAGCTATTGGAAAATACAAGACGCACGAAAAGCTTACAGTCTACAGGAGCTTACAGTCTACAGAGTCTAGCTAAGTGAAAACATTTCCTATATTCATATGTGTTTGAAAGAGGTGCTGGAAACACCTAGGAAACTAGCAATGATTGTTAGCTTTGCAATCATACAGTAGCTTTCAAAACTTCCTAGAGGCATTAATGGGTGATGCTAATTGACTGTACACCTTCCTCTAAAGATCAGTGTGTATGCCACATATTATATAATGCATAATATATTATAATATAATAATATATAATATATATTACACATATAGGTATATAATATATACATATATATTTAGTGGTATTTGTTAAGTGTTTTCTATCTGCCAGGCACTGTATTAAGCACTGGGGTAGATACAAGATAATCAGGATGGGCACAATTCATGACCCACACGGGACTCACAATCATAATCCCTATTTTACAGATGAGGGAACTAAGGCACAGGTAAATTAAATGACTTGTCCAAGATCACACAGCTGACAAACTGCTGGAGCCAGGATTTAATCCAGGTTCTCTGACTCCCAGGCTCATGCTCTTTCTAGTAGGCCATGCTGCTTTGCTGTTTATATTGTACTCACTCAACACCTTAGTCCAGTGTTCTAGGGAAGCAGCATGGCTTAGTGGAAAGTGCACGGGATTGGGAGTCAGAGGTCATGTGTTCTAATCAATCAATCAATCATTTTTGTTGAGTGCTTACTGTGTGCAGAGCACTGTATTAAGAGCTTGAAAAGTACAAGTTGGCGACCTGTAGAGACAGTCCCTACCCAACAGTGGGCTCACAGTCTAGAAGGGGGAGACAGAGAACAAAACCAAACATATTAACAAAATAAAATAAATAGAATAGATATGTACAAGTAAAATAAATAAATACATAAAGAGAGTAAAAAATATGTACAAACATATATACATATATACAGGTGCTGTGGGGAAGGGAAGGAGGTAAGATGGGGGGATGGAGAGGGGGACGAGGGAGAGAGGAAGGAGGGGGCTCAGTCTGGGAAGGCCTCCTGAAGGAGGTGAGCTCCCTATTTATCAGCTGTGTGATTTTGAGAAAGCCACTTAACTTCTCTGTGCTTCAGTTATCTTATCTGGAAAATGGGGATTAAAGAGTGTGAGCCCCATGTGGGACAATCTGATTACCTTGTATTTCCTCCAGTGCTTAGAACAGTGCTTGGCACATAGTAAGTGCTTAACAAATATCAAAATTATTATTATTACATTCAAAACACACTCAATAAATACAGTTGATGGATTGATGACAGTTCTAATGCATGAGGAATATTGGACAAGGAGCTGTACAGAGTTGAAGAGCAGGACAATTCCTTCAGGGATAGATATAACTGGATTCTGGCCTTCAATCAGTATTGACTGAGCAACTCCTCAGAATTTTTTTTCCCCTCAGAGGGAGCAGTTGTACCAGAAATGATGAGCCTTGGTCTGACAAGCTGTTACAGTGAAGTAGAGCAGATATATTTCATTTTACAAACTTTAAACTTAACTAAAACAAAGCTGATACATGTAAAGCCAGACTAGAATTCCAGATATTGCATTACTGTTCCCCAGCAAGATTCAGGTCGACTATCAGAAAGATTTTTTTTTTCTTCTAGGACACTGTCACTGTCACTCACTGATTAAAATATCTTTTAAAAACACAGTTCTATGGATATTCCAGATGTCAGCTGTACACAAATTGTACTAAGGTCCAATTCGGCATTTCAGCAAAGGGATTTTGGATTATGCCCAGGAGGATTGTTTTAGAAAATCCTGAGTTTCCCATTAAATGATAAAAATAGCCCAGCTTCTAAAGGGTTGGTGTGTGCTGATTTTTATTCTTGAATTCTTTTATTCAGAGTTTAAGCTTTAAGAAAATAAATGATATGTTAACAACTGGGATATAAAATAATCATGAGGGTATTCAAAATGTTTTGTGTATCTTTGTTATGAAATCCTGAACAGCTCTTTCCATCACCTCCTGCTCACCACTGTTTTCCCCATTTTATAAAGAAAGGAACTATTTAAGTAAGTGAGAAACAGCATGGCATGGTGGATAGAGCACAGGCCTGGGAGTCAGAAGGTCATGTGTTCTAATCCTGGCTCCACCACTTGTCCTCTGTGTGATCTTGGGCAAGTCACTTCACTTATCTGGGCCTCAGTTACTTCATCTGTAAAATGGGAATTAAGATTGTGAGCCCCACATGGGACAGGGACTGTTTTCAACTCAAGTTGCTTGTATCCAGCACTTGGTACAGTGTCTAGCACATGAGTAAGTGCTTAACAAATATCATTAACATTATTATTATTATGTTGGGGGACTGCACAAAGGTTTCCTTGAGTCAATCAGACAGTTGTATTTATTATTTGTTGGGAAGCAGTATGCCTAATGGAAAGAGCATGGGCCTGAAAGTCATAGGACCTGGCTTGAAATCCTAGCTCTATTACTTACCTGCTGGGTGACCTTCAGCAAGTCACTTAATTTCTTGGTGTCTCAGTTTCCTCAACTGTAAAATGGGGATCCAATACCTGTTCTCCCTCCTACTTAGACTGTGTGCCCCAAGTGGGACAAGGACTCTGTCCAACCTGATTAACTGGTATCTGTGTAAGGGCTTAGAACAGTGCTTGATGTATAGTAAGTGCTTACGCGAACCCCCGAATTGCATGAAGCAAAAACTCCTCACTCTCGGCTTCAAAGCTCTCCATCACCTCGCCCCCTCCTACCTCACTTCCTTTCTCTCCTTCTACAGCCCAGTTCGCACACTCTGCTCCTCTGCCGCTAACCTCCTCACTGTGCCTCATTCTCACCTGTTCTGCAGTCGACCCCTGACCCACTTCCTACCCCTGGCCTGGAATACCCGCCCTCCACACATCCGCCAAACTAGCTCTCTTCCTCCCTTCAAAGCCCTACTGAGCGTTCACCTCCTCCAGAAAGCCTTCCCAGGCTGAGCCCCCCTTTTCCTCAGCTCCTCCTCCCCTCCCCATTGCCCCCACTCCCTCCCATAACCATAACCTTGGCACTATCCTTGACTCCTCTCTCTAATTCAACTCGTATATTCAATCTATCACTAAGTCATGTTGGTTCCACCTTCACAACATCACTAAAATCCAACCTTTCCCTTTCCCTTCCATCCAAACTGCTACCATGTTAATCCAATCACTTATTCTATCAGGCCTTGATTACTGTATCAGCCTCCTTACTGACCTTCTAGCCTCTGGTCTCTCCCTAGTCCAGTTCATACTTCACTCTGCTGCCCAGATAATTTTTCTACAAAAGTGTTCAGACCATATTTTCGCACTCCTCAAGAACCTGCAGTGGGGATCCACCTCTGCATCAAACAAAACTCCTCACCATTGGCTTTAAAGCACTCAATCACTTTGCCCCCTCCTACCTCACCTCACTATTCTTCTACTATAACCCAGCCCAAACAGTTCACTCTTCTAATGCTAACCTTCTCACTGTACCTTGATCTTGTCTATCTCTCCGCCAACCTCTCACCCACATCTTGCCTCTGACCTGGAATGCCTTCCCTCTTCATATCCGACAGACAAATACTCTTCCCCCCTTCAAAGCCTTATTGAAGGCACATCTCCTCCAAGAGGCCTTCTCTGATTAAGCCCGCTTTTACTCTTCTCCTACTCCCTTCCGCATTGCCCTGATGTGCTCCCTTTATTCATTCCCCCATCCCAGCCCCACAGCACTTATGTGCATAACTGTAATTTATTTATTTATATTAATGTCTGTCTCCCCCTCTAGACTGTAAGCTCTCTGTGGGTAGGGTGTGTGTCTGTTTACTGTTATATTGTACTCTCCCAAGCATTTAGTACAGTGCTCTGCACACAGTAAGCAGTCAGTAAATACAATTGAATGAATCAATGAATGAATTAATATGAGTAAATTGGGGTAGACATAGACCCTATCCCACATTAGGCTCATAGTCTTAATCCCCATCTTACAGATGAGGAAACTGAGTCTCAGAGATTTTAAATGACTTGTCTAAAGTCAAACAGCAGATAAGTGACAGAGCTAGGATTAGACCCTAGGTCCTTTTGACACCCAGGCCCATACTCTATCCACTAGGCCTTGCTGCCTCTGGATGACCTAGGCCTGCTTAGAAGGAAGGTATAGTATATATAGATTTATCAGATCCGGTATGCCTGGCCTGGCCTCAAACAATGTAGGTCTGTGTCTATGCTATTTCTTCACCTTCCCACAGACAAATGTAATTCACTAGAGAATGATAAATAAAGCTTTTTAATGTGATATAATATTCCTGATGAAAAAAATCAGTGGTTTAGCCCTTGATTTGACCAACCTTAAAGCTGGAGAACTTAATTACCCACAGGGCCAATTCCTGGTCTGCTGAACTGCCCAAATTCATCTGTGTGTACCATTCCCTACTTACCAGAAAAAAAATCCCTAATTTGAGATAAACCCTGTTTAAACAAATATAACAGTGACAAACTTTCATTTTCAAAAATATTTTTAACAGTGTTGAGGGCATTCCTAAACTGAACCAATTACAGTAAAACAAATTTTCAGATTAATCACCAATTAAAGATCTGCTGAAGTTCTTACAAGACTTTATTGTGTAATCTTTTTATTCTACCCAGGGAAGATCAGTTAAGACACAGGACATAAGAAATAGAAAACTAAGTAATCCTCCATCTAGGCAATGATTCTCCACAACCAAATGTCATCTTGTCTTTCTAAATTCTTTTTTCTCATCCCTATCACTGGAGAACTATAAGTACACTAAGCATCAGGATATGCCTGTTATATTCGTTCTGTCAGAGTTCTGCCCCCAAATTCCACCCCACCTGTTCTCTCCCAAGAAGACAAAGATGTGTGTAACAGAGATTAGACATACATAGAGAAAAAAGCCTGACATAAGCTTCAAAAGTCTCAATGATTCTTTTAATTTCAGGGAGCTGTGGCTGAGACTGTGTAGCCACAGCTGATATTAGCCCTGCACGTTGGGAGGGCTGGTCTGTGCTGATTAATGCCCTCCTGAGTAAAGTATTTTTTTTTGTATGGTACTTGTTAAGCACTTACTATGTGTCAAGCACTGTTCTAAAGATTGGGGTACATACAAGTTAAACATCAATCAATGGTATTTATTGAGAGAATACTATGTGCAGAGCACTGTATTAAGTGCTTGGGATAGTACAACAGAATTAGCAGACATGGTCCCCTGCCCATAACCAACTCAGACATAGTCCCTGTCCTGCATGGGGCTCATTGTCAAAGTAGGAGAGAGAAGAGGTATCCCCATTTTACAGTTGAGGAAACCGAGATATAGAGAAGTTGTCACTTGCCCAAGATCGCACAGTGTGCCACTGTTAGAGCTTGAATTACAACCCAGGTCCTTCTGACCCCAAGGTCTGGGCTATCTCCACTAGGCCATGCTGCTTTTCGTGGTTTGTGGAGAAGGATCAATCAATCAATGGTATTTTTTGAGCACCGACTGTGTGCAGATAACTGTACTTAAGCACTTGGGAGAGTACAATGCAACAGAGTTGGTAGACATATTCGCTGCCTACCTGGAGCTTATAGTCTAGAGGGTGATGTAGCAGCATAGCCTAATGGCAAAAGCACGGGCTTGGGAGTCAGAATACGTGGGTTCTAATCCTGGCTCCACCACCTGACTGCTGTGTGACCTTGGGCAAATCACTTAACTTCTCTGTGCCTCAGTTACCTCATCAGTAAAATGGGGATTAAGAATGTAAGCCCCATGTGGGACAAACTGCTAACCTTGTATCTACCCCTGCATTTAGAACAGTGCTTAGCAAATAGTAAGAGATTAACAAATACCATGATTATTATTATTATTTATGCCCTATGCTCTCTGTAGAATTCTCATTTTAGCATTTATTCTCCAGCTACTGAAATGCAGTTTCCTTTGCTAAGGACTATCAGGAACATTAAGACACATTTTAAAGACAAGGATGACCAAGAGTTAGGGAGTTATTGGAATGCAGATTCAAAAATAGACTAGTATCCAAACAGGAAAGTGGGAAGACTCACTTGTGCTAGAGAAGGCATTTAGCTAACTGGAGGTTGCTCTTGGCAAAACATCAGACCCTTAGCCCTAAATGTCTTTCCCCTAGAAGTAGAAGCTATTAAACTGGCCATAAATTTAATAAACATCTGGTCCTGGGAATTTCAGATATGTTGAAATTATATTGCAGGTGGCATGTCTTTCAGAGCACAACATAATAAAATGAAACAAATATGCACAAATATTCTTAAAGAAGCAACAAAATGTTAGGTACCTATAGGATTGAAGACAAGGTCCATTCTCACCCATTGGCATCTCATTTCACTGCAGCTCGAAGTGGACCAAATATCCTCCAGGACCTGAGCCCCATCCTTGGTGGTTATTTAGGTGCTTAGGAAGGGGCATTAGTTCTTTTGGGATCCTCAGTTATTGTCCAGAGTTGATCAGGACAATTTGAGTCAAAAAATTGAATTTTATCCTCAATAACCTAGGTATATCAAGAAAAAGGATTTTTTGTCTTAAAATACCTGGACCTTTAGGTCCAAAGTGTATTTTGTGATTTCATTTATAGGTGAATTATTAATGTGGGTGCATGTATGTATGTGTGAGTATGTGTGAATATAGGTATTTTCAGAGATATATCTATCGCTATTATTTGTTTTTTTAAAAAAACAAAAACAAAAGGATGCTCCTGGAGATTTGTATTTTAAATTATTCGAGAGCAGGGACTGCACCTTTTACTTCTATTCCCCAGATGCCAAATGCTTTTCAAAATGTAGTTACTTGAAAAGTACTGTGGATGTTAATAATGATTACAAAATCCTCTAGATTGTTAGTTTCATGAAGACAGAGATGAGATTGTGTCTGCTAATTCTATTATTCCCTCTCAAGGGCATAGTATGGTGCTCTGCACACAGCAAGCCCTAGATAAATACAACTGATTTGAAATCCTAGGCTCCTGGCTGGGACTGGACCCAAGTGTGCCCAAGGGTTTTGGAAGGGTTAATGGGCATTCCTAGGCATCAAACTCTCCACCTCAAGCAGGGTTGGAGGGTCACGTGGGTTGGGCCGATGGAGTCAGTTCTTCAGGAAAGAAGGCATGTTGCCCCTTGGTAAGGCTCACACTTAGGGAATGTTTGAATTCTAAGTATGACTGCAGGAAAAGCAGGAAGTAATCTTTTTGTCTGAATGAAAGACAATATGCATGAGTCACTACAGAATATGTCCCAAGAAGATCTATCTGTGGACTTTCTTGCTGAATTTTGAAGCTGACCAAGTTAATACAAATGCTGGTTTAAAATGGACAGGGTGACAGCATCTGGGCGCGAGACACATTCCTTGGAATTGTAAAAGTGATCAAAAGAGGCCAACTGTGCCATGCCTTATCTATGCAGCATTCCTGGCCCCAGCCTCAGATGTCACAGGCCCAGGCAGATCACCCCTGCCACCAGCCCCCAGAGTGGAGAGTGGTGTTCCCATAGACCACTCTTCACTTCTTTAGTGTGGTCTAGGTCAAAAAAAGAATGGGAAATCCAGCTTCAGGTGGCCAGTTTCTGAATGGGGTTCAAAATTCTTCCCCAATTTTAAAGGTAGGACCTCACTTCACATCCTAAAATTCCTTATAAATATTTCAAATGAGGAAATTTCCAAACTCAACCCCCTCAAAAAAAAAAAAATCACTGAGGTAAGAATTTGGAAACTCTAGTTCATGGGATCACTTGAGTTCTCGTTAATAATTTTCTCCTGCAGTGTTTTGTGTTGCCCAACCTGAGATTAGTTCCTCAATCTGTCATAGCAAATGGTTAATGATTTGTTTAAAGCAGGGAAAGGGAAGTTCATGATTTATTAATGGAGAGACATAAATTGGCGTTATCCCCCAGTCTCAACACTACAATGAAATGAGTAGAAAGATAGGGAAGGAACCTTTAGCCAGTTTCGGAAGGAAGTCATTTCTCTTGCCCAAGAAGGAATTCACCAATTTAAATTAGAAAATGGATTTAGTGAGTCAAAGCAAAAAGAAAAACAAAACCAAAATGAGAGCATTTTTGATCTAGAGAAAGATATAACTGCAAAAAAGAAAAAAATTAAGGCTTCAGAGAGCTAATATTGATTCTTAAACAGGACACTGCAGACTTTTCAATCTTTCATTTTGGCTGCCACACCCCAAAAATTATTAATAATTTTCATCGTTGAGATCACTTAACCAGAGGACAGTGACAGGAGATTAATTTTTTGCAGTTAGTTGTAAAGAGTTGTAAATCATTGATTACTGGGAAGTTTCTATAACCCTGGCAGGTTGGCAGCTGAAATAACATTTGTTCATCTGTAATTATAACTAAAAAATTTAATGTCATTAATGTGCTCTGCACATAGTAAGCGCTCAGTAAATACGATTGATGATTGATGGTGATCTTTCAATTCTCCTTGTATCAGAGAAATCAGATAAAAAGTTGTTAAATCAAAAAATAATTCATTTATATAATGATAATTATGATATTTGTTAAGCGCTTACTAAGTGCCAGGCACTGTACTGTGTTGGGGTGGATATAAGCAAATTGGGATGGACACAGTCCTTGTCCCACATGGGGCTTACAGTCTAGATCCCAGTTTTACAGATGTGGTAACTGAGGCACAAAGTAGTGAAATGACTTTCCCAGGGTCACACAACAGACAAGTGGTGGAGCTGGGATTAGAACCCATGACTTCTGACTCCCAGGCCTGTGGTCCATCCACTATGCCATGCTGTTTCTCTATCTGCTTAAATTATTTCCCAGAACACAGATGTCTGTCCCACATCACAAAATAAGGTTCAAGAAGAATATTCTACAAGATATCAGTAGGATCTCACAAAAAGTCAAATGTATATCTTCCTTTTCCATCTTTTGTTTTTCCCATCACAGGAATGAGAGACATTCCATATTCCTATTAGAGAAGCATGTGGCCTAGTGGAAAGAACACGGGCCTAAGATTCAGAGAACCTGAGTACTAATCACTGCACTGTCAATCGTTTCCTGTGTGATTTGCAAATCACTTCTCTTTATTTCAGTTTCTGAAACTCTAAAATGGGGATTAAATACATGTTTTCCCTCCTACTTAGACTGTGAGGCCCATGTGGAGCAAGTACTATGTCTAACCTGATTAATTTGTAACTATCCCAGTGCTTAGAATGGTGCTTGCCACACAGTAAGGACTTAACAAATGGTATTTATTGAATGCTTAAAATGTTCAGAGCATTATACTAAGTGTTTAGGAGGGTCCAATGCAACAGAGTAGGTAGACACGTTCTTCCCTACCCACAAGGAACTTACAGTCTAGGGGTGGAGATAGACATTAATATAAATAAATGAACGAATAAATAAATATATAAATAAATGATATGTACAAGTGTTGCAGGCTGGGGTAGAGTGCTTAAAGGGTACAAATCCAATTGCATAGGTGATGCAGGAGAGAGGGAATAGGGGAAAAGAGGATTTAATTGTCAAAAGCCTCTTGGAAGAAATGTGATTTTAATAAGGCTTTGAAAGTGGGAGAGAGGTGGTCTGTCATATGTGGAGGGGGAGGGAGTTCCAGATCAAAGGGAAGACATGGGCAAGTGGTCAGCGGTGAGATAGACAGGATCAAAGAACAGTGAGCAGGGTGAACTAGAAGAGTGAAGTGTACAGGTGGGTTGTAGTAGGAAATCAGTGAGGTAAAGTAGGAGAGGGAGAGCTGCTTGAGTACTTTAAAGCCATTGTTAAGGAGTTTCTCTTTGATGCAGAGGTAGATGGGCAACCACTGGAGGTTCTTGAGGAGTGAGGAAACATGGACTGAATGTAGTTTTAGAAAAGTGATCTGTGCAGCAGAATGAAGTATTGACTGCAGTGGGGAGAGAAAGAAAACAGAAACCTCAGAGATGAGGCAGATGCAGTAATCAAGACGAGCTAGGATAAGGCATGCTTATCAGCATAACAGTTCAGATGGAGAGGAAAGGGTGAATTTTAGTGACATTGTGAATGTAGAATTAACAGGGAATCACATTTTAGGATTTTTTTGTAAGTTCTTCAAGGCCCCAGTGTAGTGCTTAATCAACTGCATTTATTGAGTGCTTACTGTGTGCAGAATGGTGTACTAAGTGCTGGAAGAATACAGTACTACAGAGTAGACATGATCCCTGCCCAAGAGGAGCTTACAGTTGGTCTTGTACAGTTTTACAATATGGTTGTAAATGATGGTGCTAGTCAGTACCACACATCTCCTTGTACGATAAAGTGTATTAAAGCTATGTGATGCCTTTACGTTTTAGTTATTTTCCCTTCATATTTCTTTCTTTTTGGTTGTGTGGATGAAGAAGAATTGAGAGATACTTAATTCTATTCAAAAATCAGGTTCTTGGAATATAATAAAGGATGGGCCTCAAGGCCTGCTTCTAGGCTCTAAAAAATAGGAAACAGAAATTTGAGAGGGAATAAACAGGCACATAGCGGGGAAATTTTGTTTGCTTCTGCCCTAAGAAAAGTTTACATCAAAATGTCAGCTTCAAATGGGTGTATTCTGCCTAAGTGCCTCCCGATTAGCCAGTTACCTCATCTGTAAAATGGGGATTGACTGTGAGCCCCCTGTGGGACAACCTGATCACTTTGTAGCCTCCCCAGCATTTAGAACAGTGCTTTGCACATAACAAGAGCTTAATAAATGCCATTATTATTATTATTATCCTCCACTGTAACATCTATCTTTTCCCTCTGGAACATGCACCACGCTCCAAATGTTGCCCTGCCATGGTAGAACAGCATGAAGCCTGAGACTAGAGAGTTGCTCTCCCATGAAAACTTCTAACACCAACCCAAGCCCATTCTCAGTCAGGCAGGAGGAGATTCCCCCACCTCCCACAGAAGGTGGGTTGGGAATATTCATTTATATTAATGTCTGTCTCCCTACTGCACTGTAAGCTTGTGATGGACAGGGAATATATCTCCCAACTCTGTTGTATTGTACTCCCCCAAGAGCTTAGTACAATGTTCTTCACACAGTAAGTGCTCAGCACCACTGATTGATTGATTGATTGACTGAAGCAGCAACCAGTCCTCCCTGACCCAAGGCCAGGAGCCATGGGGAGCTGTACAGTTGTTCTCTTTATCTGAATAGTTTATTCCCATTGTTCACTTCACTGCTGAAAACCTTTGAATTTTCAGACTGTTAACCATGTGAATTGTTAAAGAGTTCCTGAGTTTATGGATCACCTCTCCCCTTTCCTAGATTGTACAATTGTGAGTCAGGAACTGGATCATTTTCACCCAAGTGGCATCTCCCCAACACTTAGTAGTGTATTGTAAGTATTGTATCAGTCCAGGGCACATACAACACTACAAGTTTTCCTTAAAGTGGGAATCCCCTGGGTTATAGGAGAATTGATTCCATAAACAAGAGTGCTAAGAGTGGCTGATGGGCTGCAATAACCCACGTGGCCTAGTGGAAAGATCATGGGCTTGGAAGTTAGAGGACCTGGATTCTAATTCCAGCTCTGTCATTTGTCTACTGTTTGACCTAAGGCAAATCACTTTACTTCTCTGTGCCTCAGAGAAGCAGCATGGCTATGAGAAGCAGTGTGGCTTAGTGGCAAGAGCACAGGCTTGGGAGTCAGAGGATGTGGGTTCTAATCCCAGCTTCACCACTTGTCTCTTGTGTGACCTAGAGCAAGCCACTTAACTTCTCTGTGTCTCAGTTATCTCATCTGTAAAATGGAGATAAAGACTGTGAGCCCCACATGAAACAACTCAATTACCTTGTATATATCCCAGTGCTTGGCACCTAGTAAGCGCTTAACAAATACCATAATCATCATCATCATCATCATCTGTGAAATGGAGATTCAATACTTATTCTCCTTCCTACTTGGACTGTAAGCCCCATGTGGAGACGGGACTGTGTCCAACCTGATAATCTTGAATCTGCCTCAGCTCTTAGAACAGTGCTTGAAACATAGTAAGCACTTAACAAACATTATTATTATTATCATTATCATTATTGTTATCCTGGGAAGCAGTGTGGCCTACTGGTAAAAGCATGTGATTAGGGATCAAAAGGATTGGGTTCTAATTCAGGATCCATCTCTTGTTCACTGTGTGACCTTGGGCAAGTCACTTAACTCCTCTATGTCTCAGCCACCTCATCTGTAAAATGGGGATTAAAACTGTGAGCCCCATGTGGGACACAAACTGTGTCCAATCTGATTATTGTTATTATTATTCTATTATTGAGCCACTTACAGGTACTATTTTCCCTCTCTGTTTCTCACCTAAAACAGGCAAATCACATTCATGAGTGTTGTAAATTAAGCGCTATAGAAGAACAATATAAAAGCAAAGTTACAACCTGCATATAGTAATACTGTAACAGGCTCAACAACATACAAGAAATCAGTGAGCACATGAATACTTCTGCCCTAGTGCTTTTGAATGCTTTCCGCATTCCACCATATACAGCATGGCTCAGTGGAAAGAGACCGGGCTTAGGAGGCAGAAGTCATGGGTTCTAATCCCAGCTCCTCCACTTGTCAGCTGTGTGGCCTTGGGCAAGTCACTTCACTTTTCTGTGCCTCAGTGAACTCATCTGTAAAATGGGGATTAAGACCCAGTGCTTAGAACAGTGCTTGGCACATAGTAAGCACTTAACAAATACCATCATTATTATTATTATATACTGAGCCATGGAGAATTTTTGAAATGTTTCTGAGATGATGGTTAAAATCCAATAGTTTCTTCAGAAGACCTAGCAGAAATTGAGAAAGATTATTAACACCACAATTGGAGATTTCAGTGCAGTTCATACTGAGAAGAGACCAAACTATCATTTGGCATACTATCTTACTTCAAATTTTGATATATGTTTTCCAATGACTTAACCTAAAATTAATTTAAGTAGGTTGGAAATTATACCACTTCTACTGAAAACCACAAGCCAGAAAATAAGAGCTTCTGACTTTAATTATAACTCTTGGTTAATTGAGTGAGGTATATTTTACCATGAATGTCTAGGTAGATCACAAGCAGGTTTGCTAAGAATGCATCCTGTTGTTCTGAACTTTTGGATCAATTCTTTGAGTAAAGATGAAGGCTGTATTCTTGCTTGTCAAGGGTTATGTCTTTCCTATCCCGATTATGAGAAACTGTTTTGATTCCCCAAATTAAAGGCTGGAAGTCCTATGAGCAGCTATCTTGGTCATTACATCAGACCCAAAATACTCACTAATTATGGGGTAGGTCTAAAGTGTAACTTTTCCCCTTCTAGTTTCAAAATTGAATTCCAAAGCAGCAGACCTATTTGGTGACCAATTCCCTTAACCTCCCCAAAGACAATCTTGAGAAAGAAAAATCAGGGTTCAGCAGATGAATATGGTATTTGAAAAGTGACCTTGATGCTGTAAGTTCTGGACTGTAAGTTCTTTATGAGTAGGGTATGTCGCTACTGTGTTGTATTGCACTCTCCCTCATGCTTAGTACAGTGCTCATACAGTGCTCTGCACACAGGAAGCTCTCAATAAATACCATTGATTGAAACGTGATTAATTGACTGCAAGCTTGACTGCCTCAATTCCTCAGTGAGCATTTGGTTACTCTGTAATGTTGAAAGCCACCTGTTTGATTCTATCCTGAACAAATCTTAAAAGCAAATCACAATGTCTCCTTTCCATATGGTTTGGGGATTACTAAGTTTCCCAGACCATTTGCTGTATCATGATCAGGTACAATGACCCCTGGGGACCCCACCCACACTGCCCATCACCTGGCTCAGTTCTATTCACTGAAATGGCCCTTAGGCCAAAATAGTCCTTTGCTCACTTAAATCCTTCATACAATTGAACTAAATCAGTAATTCCTCCTTTCCCTTCCTGTCTTTCTAGGGCTTTAGTGGAAGAGTTGGAATGAGAGAGAGAGAAAAAAATCTTGAGCTACAACTCATTCCCACACTCCACTCAAGATCAATCAATTTTAATAATAACAATAATAATAATGGCATTTATTAAGCACTTACTATGTGCAAAGCACTGTTCTAAGCACTAGGGAGGTTACAAGGTGATCAGGTTGTCCCACAGTGGGCTTACAGTCTTCATCCCCATTTTCCAGATTAGGTAACTGAGGCACAGAGAAGTGAAGTGACTTGCCCGAAGTCACACAGCTGACAATTGGCAGAGCAGGATTTGAACCCATGACCTCCGACTCCAAAGCCTGTGCTCTTTCCATTGAGCCATGCTGCTTCTCAAGAGTGCTTAAAGTGCTTAAAGAGTGCTTATTTTGTGCAGAGTACTACACTAAGTGCTTAGGCAAGTACAATAGCATTTATTTTCATTTTCCTACAAAGCTATAAAGCCAGTCATGTGGGAAATCCCTGAAAACTACTGGTTTGCTCATGCAGTGAGAGTCACAATGATGATAAAAATGATGATAATGATTGTAATAACAATAATAATATTTATTGAGCACTTAGTGCACTAAGTGCTGGGGCAAATATAAAATAATTAGATAAAACAGTACCTGTCCCACATGGAGTTCACAATCTAAGCCTTAATTCACTGTTATTCATTAATTACATTACATATGGTAACACACCCAATAAATACCACTGACTGACTGATTGATGTACCAGAGAGATCCTTGGTTTAGGAACCCTCACTTCTTTTTCCACACCTCTTCCACTGTCCTCAGACATAATTGAAGAGTCTGGAGCCCACCATCATTTGGCCTGGAGAATGAGATATGGGTGGAATATACAGAAAAGGCAAGCAGATGTGCTTCTCCCTGCTTTCCGCTCTGTACTATCAGCTGTCAAGAATGTGGAGAGCCAAAGGGAAGACAGCTGCCTCTCTAGATAATGTATTTAACCTAACATGACCTGATGGACAAGCACAGAGCAGCATGGGGAGTGGGTGCTGGGGATTTTTTTTCTAACTACTCTTCATCTAGGGCTTTTTGGCTTTAATCTTCAAAATTCTATCATATTTTATTCCTGAAAAATTTAGAATATCTGATCCTACAATCCACTGGAATACAAATCAAATACATTTTAGAAAAACATATGCAACCAGTGCATTTGAAATGAAGAATTAAGTACATAAAACCAAGATCAATTTTTAGGATAAAAATTTATAGTCTTCATAATGAACTAGAAAACCTTTGAGATACTTTGGTTTAGTAAAAATTTGAGCCAGATGGAATGGAAGGTCTAGCAGTGAGATGGAAGACGAATTGTAACAAAATATCTTCTTTTAGTCAATTTTCTCAAAAGTGTCACCAAGCATATTCTTCTTATTATTCCTGCTAGTGATCTAATTGGATTGCTTAGGTGTATCTTTGATTCAGTTTTGGCCTCTTCCACTTTCCGCTGAGGAAAATGAAAGTGAATGTTTAAAATTAGAGAAGCACCATGGCCTAGTGAACAGAGCACTGGCCTGGAAGTCAGGGGACCAGGGTTCTAATTCCGGTTCTAACACTTGTCTGCTGGGTGACCTTAGACAAATCATTTAACTTTCCTGTGCCTCAATTCCCTCATCTGCAAAATGGCGATTCAATATCTATTCTCCCTCCTATTTACTCTGTGAGCACCATGTCGGACGTGATGATCTTGTATATTCTTCAGCACATGGTACAGTGCTTGATACATAGTAAGGACTTAGCAAAAACCACAAATATTATTATTATTATTATCATTCTTTTCTCCACCATTCTCAACACTTGTCCTTATTAGGCTAATGCCTTCTCTCAGCCCTCACCTCTTACAATCTTTCTTAAACCTTGGCAATTAACTTTTGGTGTTCCAGAGAATATCCTTTTCTGCTCAGCTTACCACCTGCCTTTTTTCCTTTGGGAGAGATAGAGATATTGATAACAGCTCTATTGGCTCCACAGGAAAGCAAATCAGTCTGTGTTTATTATAGAACTCATCACATACACTCCTGAATCTGAGACGAGTTGCCCAATCCATCTCAAATTACTTTAGGCCAAGTAAACCATCTTCTAATCTAGTTGGGACTCATATTTTATATATGTTTATTCATTTAGATGCACAAGCTAATCTCTAAGATAGTTTTTCTTACCATTTTTCTAATGGTATTTTTTAAGTGCTTACTATATTCTAGGCACTATACTAAGGGCTGGGGTATATATGAGATAATCAGGTTGGACATAGTCCAGGTCCCACATGAAGCTCAGTTTTAATATCCATTTTACAGATGATATAACTGAGGTATGGAGAATTTAATAATAATAATAATAATAATAGAGAAGCAGCATGGCTCAGTGGAAAAAGCACGAGCTTGGGAGTCAGAGGTCATGGGTTCTAATCCCAGCTCCGTCACTTGTCAGATATGTGACTTTGGGTAAGTCACTTAACTTCTCTGTGCCTCAGTTACCTCATCTGTAAAATGGGGATTAAGACAGTGAGGCGAGGCCCATGTGGGACAACATGATTACCTTGTATCTTCCCAGCACCTAGAACAGTGCTTGGCACATAGTAAGTGCTTAAAAATGCCATTATTATTATTATTATTATTATTGTTATTATTATTGTATTTGTTAAGCACATACTATGTGCCAGAAGCTGTACTAAGCACTGGGGTGGATACAAGAAAATCAAGTTGGACACAATCCCTGTCCCACGTGGGGCTCACAATCTCAATCCCCATTTTACAGATGAGGTAACTGAGGCAGAGAGAAGTGAAGTCACTTGCCCAGGGTAACATAGCAGACAAGAGGCAGAGCCAGGATTAGAACCCATGGTCTTCTGACTCCCAGGCCTGTGCTCTATCCACTACGCCATGCTGCTTTTCATTTTCTTGAATAGCTATTTTTCTCTCCTCTTTCAAACAATAGGTTTTTCACTTATTTCTTTCAGATTCAATAATTCATTTCTTTCAAATAAATCTCCTTGATTTGAAAATGTCAGTTTGCTTTTACCTGTATTTTGTCCCACTTCACAGAGGGGTTCACCTTTAAGGAACTAGATTCCTTATCCATGTTTCTGAAACTTGCTCAACATCTTCCTCACAAGGTCAAATTCAGGGTCTCAACAAATTGCTCCTGGACCTTTCTTCTGTGGGCTGGATTCTGTGCAGACCCAAGCATTTGACAAGGTGTTGTCCCCTGTCAATTCATTATGGACCCCAACACCAGAGTTTCACACTCTGTATCTTGATTCCTGAAGATGGACAGACAAGGCCTCCATGGACAGAGGCTTGGAGACAGGGGGTTTCACTGTCTTACAGCAGAATCTTCTAGAGGGTGATCAGCTCTTGGTGGATTCTGCTTCTTGAAGCTCACTGGGCCTCCTTTCTTAGACTCTGGACTACCCCATTGAGGAACAGGGAGAGGACAGGGTTTGTGGGGGAAAGATAAGGAGCTCAGTCTTAGACATGTTGAATTTTAGGTGTGGGCAGACATCCAGGTGGAGATGTCCTGAATGCAGGAGGAGATACGAGCCTGGAGGGAGGGAGAGAGAACAGGGGAGGAGATGGAGATTTGGGTGTCATCTGCATAAAGAGGATAGTTGAAGCCTATAGTGGGAGCGAATTAATTCACCAAGGGAGTGCGTATAGATGGGAAACAGAAGAGGACCAAGAACTGACCCTTGAGGAAACCGTACAGTAAGGGGATGGGGGGAGGAGGAGGAGGAGCCCATGAAGGAGACTGAGAATGTGCGACCAGAGAAATAAGAGGAGAACCAGGAGAGGATGGAGTCCGTGAAGCCAAGATTGGATAACGTGTTGAGGAGAAGGGGATGATCCACAGTGTCAAAGACAGCTGAGAGGTCGAGGAGGACTACCCTAAGGCTTAGAACAATGCTTGACATATAGTAAGCACTTAGAAAATACCATTTCTTTTTAAAAAAAGCATCAGGCCTAAGTCTGAATTGTCAGGTCATTTTTCTCCAAATTTTCGGAGGAAGGTAACGTCCTGAAACACTTTCTGGCTCCTGAAAACTCTTCACTTCTAGCCTGTAATTTTCCTCTATCAGTCAACCAATCAATTGTATTTATTGAGCACTTACTGAGTGCAGAGCACTGTACTAAAACATTGAGAGAGTGCAACACTACAGTGCAACAGATATTTTCCCTGCCTGAGACAAATTTACAGACTAGGCTGTAAACTCGTTGGGGACAGGAAAAGTGCTCACCAACTCTGTCATATGGTACTCTCTCTAAGGCTTAACACAGTGCTCTGCACACAGTCAGTACTCAAATATCTTTCACCTGTCTATTGTATGTAGAACTTATGGGTTTCCAAGCCAAAGACTTGCCTCTGTTTTCCTGGCAACCCCGCTGTCCATGCTTGTGCAATAGCAACACTGAGCCAGACTCTCTGAAGGCCTAAGACTCCATCCTAAATTAAATTGGTCTTTGGGAAAAGTAGTGACTCAGTTGATTGCGTGCTGCAGCACAAAAGGCCCTGGGGAATTAGGCTCAAGGATGATGAGGATGAGGATGATTAACGAGAGCGAGTATGTAGAAATAGCTCATCTGAACCACAAGAGGAGGCAGGAAAGGAGAGAATCAGACCAGTGATGCAATCCTGTAATCTACAGGTTACTTTAGCTTTGTAAATGTTTTCTGAAAAGTCATTAAGCCCATAAAACTTTCTCTGACAAAGCTGTTTCTAAAAATGGTTCAAAACCCTGGCTTTAAGTAGTTGTAGTAGTAGCAGCAGCAGCAGCAGCAGCAGCAGCAATAGTAGTAGTAGTAGTAGTAGTAGTAGTAGTAGTAGTAGTAGTATTTATTAAGTGCTTACTGTGTGCAGAGCACTATACTAAGTGCTGGGAGAAAATACACAGGTGGAAATTAGATGTGGTCCCTGTTCCTTTAAGCAATCCATAGCTTTCCCATTCTCACTCTCTTTTCCACTGACGATTCATCAGACCAATGTACCGACTCAGTTTTGAATTGTACTAGTGTTGAGAAAATGGCTGAGGCAGAAATTTGAACCGGCCCAAAACAAACTGCAGAGACCACAAGAATTCACACACTTTGATTTTGAAAGACAACATAGAAATAACAAATAGTTTCTGGTTTCACATGCGAGGACTTTGCTAAATATTATGTGAGACATACAAAGGTTGCCTCACTTGTGAACTAGTGTTTGTACCACCTGTCTGTATTACGCTTGAGAGGAGAAAAGGAGTAGAGAGTGAATGAACTGCTGATGAAAATTTAGCTATTTTGCATGAAGACTGAGGGAATGATTTTAAAATCAGAGCAGGAAGGATTTAAATTAGACATTAGACCTTCTTTTTCATATGTCCAAATGAGATCTTTGTGAAGTCTCTTCCATCCAGATATTCTTACTTCCCCTTCTGTGAAATAATCAAACCCTCCTTGTGTCTGATTCTTCCATCTTACCATTACCATCCATTCTAAACCAAGTAGCCCAAACCATTTTCCTCAAGCATCAGCAGGATCATATCACCTCCTTTCTCAGAAATGTCATTTAATTTCCTCAAACTTCACAGACATCTCTGCTCTCCACCAATTACTCTCACTTCCCTTTTCTTTCTCCTTCCTCTTCCTCCTCCGCAACCCACTCTTCCATTCTCTAACTATTGGTCTTATATCACAGAGGTTTCAATCCAGTAGAGCAAATGTCTCTTTTCCCTCGTCTCCACTACCCCACACTTCTATCCCATTAAGCCATTAACAAAGCCATTTCTCCTACTGCTAGGAAAAACACTTTCCCTCTAGACTGTAGGCTCATTAAGGGCACAGAATGTGTCTGTTATAAGGGCTCAGTCAATATGATTGATTGAAGAAAGCTTTCTCCTTCTCCTTCCTGCAAACTGGGTCCCTCACCCTTCTAAACTCAATTCAAGATCCCTCCCTCATGGAACCTTTCCAGACAAGCCCCAGGAGTCACCATAGTTCCTGCCCTCCTACCCTTGAAATGTTCCTCCCTCTAATTGTACTTTCTTGTGTATGGTTACTACTTCTGGCCTGTGGGTGCATTCATTCTCCCCTAAGACATGGTTCATAGCTATTCTATATTTCCATATAAGTATTGCCAGTATTTATTGAATGCCTACTTTGTGAAGTGCACTGTAATAAGTGCTTTAACAAATACCATAATAAAAAGATCAGCAAGGTAAGATGGGTTAGGTAAGGGAAGAGAGCACGACAGTTCTGATTCAGGAAGTTCCACCATGGAAGTAGGGGAGGGATAAAGAAGAGGTAGGTTCTGAGGTGGATCCCCCTGGAGAAACAGGAATCACTCACTTCCTCTTTTTCTCCTGCCATTTCCCAAGTCCTGGGGGACCAAGACTCTCTGATAATAGCCCCAGGTCCCAGCCCTGGATCAAGTCCCTAGGTCATACCAGACTCTGCTCTCCAAAGCCATTAAACACCGGTGCTATGGAGCAATGGTTCTGAATTCCACCTCTCGAGGGGCCCCAGGACTGGAAAACTCCATGTCAGCCACACTGACCAAGCCATTCACAGAAGTTCCTTTAATTTCACCACACTGCTACAACCACCTGCCAGTCAATAAGGCACTCAGAGTCAGGAGAGCAGCACAGCAGAAGGAAAGGAACTTCCTGTTCCTTAAACCCTCCTCCCCACTACAGTCTCAAGTCCCTTGCTGGATTTCTCTAGTCTGGTCATAAGGGACTTCCAATCCAGTCCAACTTGGGGCCACAGGGCTGGCCTAAGGGGCCTCTGTGTCTACCATTCCTTCACTGTGATTAAATAGGTGAACCTCGGGAAGGGCAGAAGCTCATCTACATTTTAACCAGGAATTCCTTTTTCCTGAAAATGTAACTTCCATGGATAATTTCTGGTATTTTCTGGGCTCTGCTCAGCAAGAATAACTTGCACTCAGATGACACATATTTCAGAGTACTGTATCATCTTTCTGTCAGCAGAAACTAATCCCTAAGGCACACAATTAAAAGAGATTTTACCACAGTGTTTCTAAACTTCAAGGAGTACTTGGAAGTGAGTAAAAGTTGGAACTTGCTTTCTGTTCAGGCACATTGTCTCTAGTTAGCCATGAGATTTTCAGAAACCCAGAAACTTAACATAATGATGAGGAAAATAAAAAGGAAAATAAATTGATGTTTTCAAAAGCACATTCATAAGCTTCATGTTTCATCAAAGGTAGTTACCGGTTTCCAGAGTGAGATTCCACTTGCCTGATGATTTGCTACTGAATCAAAGGAACTTAGGTTCCTCTAAATGGTAAATTTGTTGAGGGCAGGAATGTGTTTACAAACTCTATTGTATTGTACTCTCCCAAGGGCTTAGTACAATGCTCTGCATGCATTAAGTACATAATAAATACCATCAATTGATTGGTTGATTAAAATTGGGGAACTCTTCCTTTAATCGATAGCATCTTGACAATTGCTTCAATAAAACCTGCTGTGGAGAGCCCAATACTCTGAAACTTAGTAGACCTTGGTTCTAGCCCAGGTTCTCCCTGGAGCAGACTGGCATGATGAAAACTGCATATGCACTTTGCAATATGTGGCACCCCTGCCTACATACTTGCATGGTGTACCCAGTGGGAACATAAGTGGTGGGGATCAGAGAAGGCCAAATGCTTTACATAAGCCTCAAGCACAATAATTAAAGAAGCAGCATGGCCTAGTGGATAAGGCACAGGCCCGGAAATCGGAAGGAGTTGGATTCTAATCCCAGCTTTACCACTTGTCTGTTGTGTGACCTTGGGCAAGTCACTTCATTTCTCTATGCCTCAGTTACCTTATCTATAAAATGGGATTGAAACTGTGAGCCCTATGTGGAACAGGGACTGTGTCTAATCTGATTAATTTGTATCTACCCCAGCTCTTAATAGAGTTCCTGACACATAATAAGTGCTTAACAAATACCATAAAAAAATTAATCCTTCTGAGCAAATTCCAAGGCCTGAAGACTGAGGCTCATTTACCATTCTTTATATAATAATAATAATAATAATTGTGGTATTTGTTAAGCACTTACTGTTTGCCAGGCACTGTCCTAACAACTGGGGTAGATACAAGGTAATCAGGTTGGTTACAGTCCCTGTCCCACATTGGGTGCACAATCTTAATCCCCATTTTACAGATTGTGGTGAGCAAGAGTAACTCCATCTTGTCGTGACGAGATTATTTGACCCCGGGGGTAACAAGGCCAAAGGACAAATTGGAGGAGAAAAGAGTGACTCCAGCTTGACATATAAAAGATCACTTGACCCCGGGAGCAACAAGGCTGAAGGAAGAATTGGAGGAGAAACTGTATTGTCTTTCTGAGGAGTTCTGAGCACCTGAATTGTTGAAGAGAAACTGGATAGTTTTGCAGAGGGGTTTGAGGAGGGGCTAAATTGTTCTGCTGGGCAGGAAAAAGACTGCAGGATGGGGCTATGCCCATGGGGGATAAGCATTTGGGGGTGGGCGGGGGGGCAGGAATCGCCATCCGCCCCCAACCCCCACCCTGTAACAAGGGGAAGACAGCAGGCAATCTTGCAGCCCCCTGCTGCAAACTCCCCCCTCCCCCAAAACAAATGCTAAATATGGGAAAAGAACTGGTCTGCTTGCCCAGCACGAAACCACCCCTAAGCCATGCTCTGAGATACCTACTGCTGCCGCAGCAAAAAGCACCTAAAACTTGAACCAGGAACACAAACTGAGGGTGCTGGACTCCTTGAAACTCATCCGACGTGAGATCATCTTCACAAAGACTTGGGGAAAGCCAGTTGGATTGGTAATTATAGACGTTGTAATTTGTTTGCATGTGCGTGTGTGTGCACGCTTGTGCGTGCATGCGCCTAATCCCTGTTTTTATCATAAAATAAAGCTCTCCACTGTAACGGTGGTGGTTTGGTTTCACTTTTGGAACATGCTCTGCAGACAGTAAGTGCTTAATAAATACGATTGAATGAATGTCATTTGAGCACCGGAATTAAAGAGGGAGTCAAATCCCTGGTGAAGGGCTCGTAGGTCAAGCTCCTGATATTAAGGGGGGGCAATCCCTGGGGGGAGTTTATGACATAGATGAGGTAACTGAGGCCCAGGGAAGTTAAGTGACTTCCCCAAGGTCACACAGCAGACAAATGATGGAGCTGGGATTAGAACCCAGGTCCTTCTGACTCCCAGGCCCGTGCACTATCCACTAGACCACACATATGCAGACTCACATTTTCTCCTTCCTTCAGGACATCTCTACTTGAATGTCCCTTGACACCTCCAACTTGACATGTCCAAAACAGAGCTCCTCATCTTCCCACCCAAATCCTGTCCTCCCCTTGACTTTCCCATCACTGTAGGCAGTACCACCATCCTCCTTGTCTCACAATCCCATAACCTCGGCATTATCTTCAATTCATCTTTTTCATTCAACCTACTTATTCAATGTCAACAAATCCTGTTGGTTCTAGTTTCACAATAACAATAAAATTTCTTCTTTCCTCTCCATCCAAACTGCAGACTAGGCTGATTCAAGCACTTATCCTATCCCTCCTCGACTACTTATATCTAGACTGTAAGTCCGCTTTGGGCAGGGACTGTCTTTCTTTATTCCTTAATTGTACTTTCCAATCACTTAATACAGTGCTCTGCACACAGTAAGCACTCAATAAATTCAATTGAATGAATGAATATCTGCCTCCTTGCTGACCTCCCTGCCTCCTGTCTCTGCCTATTCTGGTCCTTAATTCACTCTGCTACCCAGATCAAGTATCTAAAAATACACTCAGTCCAATTCTCCCCACTTCTTATAATTCCTGTTGGGCAGGTAACATATCTACCAGCTTTATTGTATAATACTCTCCCAAGCACTTAGGACAGTGCTCTGTACATAGAAGATCTCAATGAAAATCATTGATGGATTAATTGATTGATAGGAGATGCCATCATTGTCAATTGCTCAATTATATCCTCTGCTCTGCCTATGCAGAACTCATAATTGGAGACTTTAGGAAGTTAAATTCTAGTGAACAAGGTATAAAATAAAGAGCACCTAATGAATGCACTGAGTAGTGACCCTCTGGTAGTAAGTGTGTAGGTCTCTCCTTGTCAGCTGGAAGCAGTTTGTGTTCAATCAATCAGTAGAATTTTTTGAGTGCTTACTGTTTGCAGAACACTGTATTGAGTACTTGGGAAAGTACAATATAACAGAGTTGGAAGACATGTTTTCTGCCCACAATGAGCTCACAGTCTAGAGACTTTGTTCACAGCAAAGATGCCTAATACATTTTTAAATTAGCCATGCTTTCTGTTGCCCATTCAGCAATAAGGAATAATCAATCTACAGGAACATAATAATAATAATAATAAGTACTATACTAAGCAATATAAAGACTATAAATCAATCATATTTATTGAGCACTTACTGTGTGCAGAACACTTTACTAAGCATTTGGGAGAGTACACGAGATATTTAGGTCCCATATGGGGCTCACTATCTAAATAGGACGGAAAATACGTATTGAAGCCCATTTTGCAGATGATGAATCTGAAGCACTAATAATAATAATAATAATGATGACATTTATTAAGCGCTTACTATGTGCAAAGCACACTAAGATATTACGTGACTCGCCCAAGGTCATCCAGCAGACAAGTGGAGGAGTTGGGATTAGAACCCAACTCCTCCAGTTCCCAGACCCATGCTTTTTCCATTAGGCCATGCTGCTTTGTAATCAACCTCTCCTTAATGTAGAATTCATTGGGCCTCTGTTCTCCTTTAAACTGTAATTGTAAAGGAACTGGCAGCATTCATTGTTCTATAATTCTAATAAGCCAATGTGGGAGGAAGCCAGGTTATTGCCGTGCAAGTCCTGACTCTTGCAAAACCTGTCATTTTTCATCGTGGCTCTGAACTTTGAACAGAGTTGCCAACTACCAAGAATGGTTTTTATAAGGAGTAAGAAGAAAAATGACTGACTTCAAACATTTTTGCTGACACATCCAAAGCGGTGGAGAGTAAGTGTTCTTGGGGGTTGGAGTGTAGAGATACTGTTCTCATGGGAACTGCCAGACAGACTCACCACCAACTCCACAACCAGGCACTTGCTGATTTAAAGGAGGAAGTAGCAGCCAAGCAGAGAAGCTGGTGCAAGAAGAGAAAGGCTGGGGTGGCAGCAGGAGCATTGATAACCTATTAAAATACTGTCTCATCCAGGAAGCTTTTCCTGATGAACCCCTCATTTTCCCCACCCTACTAATTCTCCCTTCTGGGTCACTCATTGGGCCTGTACCTTTAAGCCTTTGATACTCACCCCACCCCACCCTCTCATCATTAATCCCTCTATTCTGCCATTCCCTCTATCTATAATTTATTTTAATGTAATAATAATAATAGTAATAATTGTGGTATTTGTTAAGCATTTACTATGTGCCAGGTACTGTACTAAGCACTGGGGTAGATATAAGTTAATCGGGTTGGACACAGTTCCTTTCTCACATTCATTCATTCATTCATTCAATTGTATTTATTGAGCGCTTACTGTGTGCAGAGCACTGTACTAAGTGCTGGGGAAGTACACTTGGCAACATATAAAGACGGTCCCTACCCAACAGCGGGCTCACAGTCTAGAAGGGGGAGACAGATAACAAAACAAAACATATTAACAAAATAAAATAAATAGAATAAATATGTACAAATAAAATAAATAGAGTAATAAATACGTACAAACATGTATACATATATACAGGGACTGTGGGGGGGAAGGAGGTAACGCGGGGGGGATGGGGAGGAGGAGGAGGGGATGAACCTCACATGAGGTTCATACTCTTAATTCCCATTTTATGTTGCCAACTTGTACTTCCCAAGCGCTTAGTACAGTGCTCTGCACACAGTAAGTGCTCAATAAATATGATTGAATGAATTTTATGATGAGGTATCTGAGGCACAGAGAAGTGAAGTGACTTGCCCAAGGTCACACAGCAGACACACACACAACACACACACAGTTTAGTCAGGATTAGAACCCAGATCCTTCTGACTCGGTCTTCCCCACTAGATTGTAAGCTCCTTGAGAGCAGGGATCTTGTTTACCAACTCAATTGTATTGTACACTCCCAAGTGTTTAGAACAGTGTACTGTACATGGAAAGCACTGAAAAAATGCTATTGATTTGTTGTGAATCCTCCTGCCTCTCCCCACTGTAGCTGTTCAATTAATCAATTATTCAGATTATTTGTAGCCACCGTACCAATGTCTGACCATCAGATCCTTTAGGTTATCAAATCCTCACATTTCTTCAGCTTATAGAAACTTGAGAAATCCTGAAGAAGAAAAAGATGGGAAGAATAGGTTGGATTTGACATCACTGACAAAAATCAATAATCAATATATTTTAACCTTGCCACAAGAAACAAGAAGCTGCATTCACTGAAGTCCTAAGCATGAGAAATCCATTTTTACTCCCCAGTCTTTGGTGAAAAATGACAATATTTTACCTGTGGAGGCTTAAGCTCACAAGACACTGGAGAAAAGTATTATAGACCAATGAACCTAATCCAGATGTTAGAAATCAAACAGAAAGGCTCCTTTCACAGCACCCAGTGGTATGCTTCGTTACCTGAGGAAATAAAAAATCGAGTCTTTCTGAGCAACCATAACTGTTTCCACAGAACAGCAAATAATTCCCCAAACCAACTCTTTGCTCAGTAAAGACTCTTTCCTGACAATACATTCTAGCATAAATTGAAAGTACTGCATGTGGCAAGAGCACGTTGGGAGTCAGAGAATGTGGTTCTAATCCCGCCGCTGCAACTTGTCTGCTGTGTGACTTTGGGCAAGCCACTTACCTTTTCTGTGCCTCAGTTACCTCATCTGTAAAATGGGGATTAAGACTGTGAGCCCCATGTGGGACAACCTGATTACCTTGTAGCTACCCCAGCATTGAGAACAGTGCTTGGCACATAGTAAGCACTTAATAAATACCATCATTATTTATTTATTATTTATTTATATAATAATAATAATGATATGTGGTATTTGTTAAGTACTCACTATGTGCCAAGACCTGCACTAAGCATTGGAGTAAATACAAGATAATCAGGTCTCACGTCTGGCCTATAGCCTAAGTAGGAGGAAAAACAGGTACAGTATCCTTATATCTCAGATCAGGGAACTGAGGCCCAGAGAAGTGAAGTGACTTAGCCAAGGTTACACAGCAGACTGAAGCCTGCTAGACTGTAAGCCCGCTGTTGGGTAGGGACCGTCTCTATGTGTTGCCAACTTGTACTTCCCAAGCGCTTAGTACAGTGCTTTGCACACAGTAAGCGCTCAATAAATACAATTGAATGAATGAATAAATGAAAAGCCAGAATTATAACCCATATGGACTGAGCCTTTCGGAAACAAAAATGAAAATTTAAAAATAGAATCTAATTATTATTTTGGAGATTTTTTTAAATTTTTTGTTGCTGCAATAATAACAGTGAAGTCCTTTTCTAAAAAAGTACCGAGTCGACAGCAACAAAGATAGTTCTCTAGGCGGAGCTTTTGCAGTGGCAGCAAAGCTTGCCCTCTGTTCCAGTCCACTGTGGATCATCACAATTAGGGCCATTTCAAAGACCAATCTATCAGACTTCTCTTCACTGACTCCTGGTCCCTCATAAAGTGGACAGCAGTTGATCAACCAGTAGTATGGTGGACTCCTTTACCCAGGAGAGACTGAAAACACTGACTCTTGATATGCAAACCTCCACACAGCAGTGGCCCAATTACAACTGGCTGAACTGTGCAGGGGAAGTGTCTGTTTATTGTTGTATTGTACTCTCCCAAGAGTTTAGTACAGTGCTCTGCACACAGTAAGTGCCAATGAATAAAATTGAATAATGATGGTATTTGTTAAGTGCTTACTATGTGCCAAGTACTGTTCTAAGCACTGGAAGAGATACAAGGTAATCAGATTGTCCCATTTGGGGCTCACAGCCTTAATCCCCATTTTACAGTTGAGGGAACTGAGGCACAGATAAGTTGAGTGACTTGATCAATGTCACAAAGCTGGCAGGTAGCAGAGCCGGGATTAGAACCCATGACCTCTGACTCCCAAGCCTGTGCTCTTTCCACTGAGCCATGCTGCTTCTAGCAGCAAGAAAGCATCAATATTCATCAACTAGCCATCCATCTTCCATTTTCCAGAATTCTGTTTAAATTGCAACCCACAGGGTTTCGTCTCACATAACTTTTAGTCATTTTAGGATGGGGTGGGGTGGAGCTGAGCCAACGAATCTCGAGGCAATATATTGTTGATATGGTTTGAAAGACAGTGCTTGAGTTGCTAAGATTGCTTGATGATATTTGCAGCACTGAGGACTCAGAAGACTCAGGAGACTCAGGAGAAGTGTAGGGTAACTTATTTATTCAAACTAATATCTACCTCCCCCTCTGGACTATACTCATTGTGAGCAGGGAACACATCTACCAACACTGTAGTATTGCACTCTCCGAAGCGCTTAGTTCACTGCTCTGCACAAAGTGCTCATTGATTGATTGATTGATTATGTATATAATTATGTACATATTATATATAGTACTTATGTATGTATCCATAATTTATTTATTTACATTAATGTCTGCCCCCCCCCAGACTGTAAACTCAATTTGTTCAGAGAATGTATCTACCAACTCTGCTATATTATACTCTCCCAAGCACTAAGTACAGTGCTCTGCATACAATAAGTGCTCAATAAATACAAGTGATTGATAGATTTGATTGATTGAGCAATACTAAAACTTCACACAGGTAGACCTAATAAAAGCATTTCACACCATCAGCAGATCTAACCTCTGGGTGTGACTAACCTAATTTGTCTACTCTGAGAAGTTATTCAAGATCTCTAGGCTATTCTACAACAGTATCATCAGTTTTGTGAGATTGGAAGGTGCCCTTCCTCTCCTTATGGCCACTGAGGGAAACTAGGTCTAATCCTATTCAGCTCTTCTATGCCGCCGTACTTGAAGATGGTAACAGTATCGTCAGTTGTGTGAGATTGGAAGGTGCCTTTCCTTTCCTTATGGCCACTGAGGGAAACTAGGTCTAATCCTATTCAGCTCTTCTATGCCACCGTACTTGAAGATGGTAAATAACTTGGAGCTGAAACACCCTCCTCTTGACTGAAAGCCCATTGAGGGCAGGGAATGTTTCTACCAACTCTGTTGTACTGTACTCTACCAAACATTTGTATAATGATCTGCACACAGTAAGAGCTCAATAAAAAGCATTCGTTAATTGATTCCAGTCCACTGGGCAATGCTTTCAGTTGAATAGTGTCTTTGAAACTCTTAGTTGCTGCTGTGCTCTGAAAGTACACACATCTGAAAGCACACACAACATACACACACACATCATCATGTTTCCTCATCATCATCATCATAATGATAATTATGATGAATAAAACAATACAAAAATAATTGATTGTATTTGGTTTTTTTAATAATATTTGTTAAGCACTTAGGTGCCAGATATTGTACTAAACACTGGGTAAGATAAAAGCTAATCAGGTTGGACACAGTCCATGTCCCACATAGGGCTCACAGTCTTATTTTCCATTTTACGGTTAAGGTAACTGAGGTACAGAGAAGTTAAATGACTTGTCTAATGTCACACAGCAGACAAGTGGTGGACCTGGGATTAGAACTCAAATTTTTCTGACTTTCAGCCCATGATCTATCCATTAGGCCATGCTACTTCTCACTAAGTGTCAAGCATTGCACGAAGTGCTGACAAAGAAATAAGATATGAAAACCCATTTGAATCGTTGCTTGTTTTTATGGTATTTGTTAAATGTTTACCTTATACCAGGTACTTTTCTAACCACTGGGGTAGATATAAGCTATTCAGATTGGACACAATCCATGTCTGTTCATTCATTCACTCAATTGTATTGAGAGCTTACTGTGTGCTTAGCACTGTACTAAGCACTTGGGAAAGTACAATACCACATGGGTCTCACAATCTTAATCCCCATTTTACAGATGAGGGAACTGAGGCTGAGAGGAGATAAGTGACTTGCCCAAGATCACACAGCAGATAAGTGTCAGAGCTGGGATTAGAACCCAGGTCCTTCTCACTCCCAGCCCTGTGCTCCATCCACTAAACCATGTTCCTTCTCTGCTTAACAGAGTTTTAACTCAGTGCTCTGGACTGGTGAAAGTCTGAAGAAAATGAGATAGTGGATAGTAGAATCCAACATATAACAGGAAAGGAAGTGAATCTACCAACTTGGTTTTATTGTACTCCCCCAAGCACTTAGCACAGTGCTCCGTAAAGAGTAAGTGTTCAATAAATACCACTGATGGTGATAACCAAAGATGCTCATTAACAGCAATGAATTTATTGCCATCAACTAGTTAGATGTCAGATAGGACAACCAATAAAGAATTTGTCCAAGAATCCAGTTGCCACTCTTTGAGAGAGCAACCTGGGATGGATGGATAACTGGTCCAACTCAGTATGGCATATCACATTTTCTCATGATCTTAAGTTTTATGAACTTTTTAATTCCACAGAGAATGTGACCCTAATATTCAATCATTGATTTCCTTTTTTTCACATTTTAAACTATTTACACATTCATCGTGTCACAGTGGCACCCCCAGCTTCTTATTGCTAATTTAATAAATACAATTTTAAGTAAAGACCAAAGAAAGATTAACTTTTTTCAAGGAAGAGGAATTAAAACCCTATTAAAATGGTACATGTTTGGCACATCTCTTTATTACTTTCCGTCAAAATGCTTTTTCATTTTAGCTTTGCAGAAGTCCTTTCTTTTCGAAAAGTTAAAGGAAAAAATATAGTTGGATTTGAATAGTCTTTTCTAAGACATGAAACATCAGATCAGTCCAGTTTAGAAATGCTGCCCAACAAGCTTGGAGAACACAACCAATGGTTTGACCCTCATTTCTCTCCATGGGGATCCAGAGAAAATCTGGTTCTTTCCGTAGATTCTTGGGGTCAAGTTGTGATAGTATGACCCAGGGAGCCGGGGTGGGGAGGGAGAGAGTTCTGCACCCATTGGAAGTAGTGGACTGGATTCCTGGACCAGACCATCAGGGTTTTGGGGTTCAGATAGCACCGTCCTTACCACCCACCCCTGAGGCCTGAGCCAGAATTTTCCCTCTAATATCCCCACTTGAGGGCTTAATAGGAGGGGGCAGGTCTATCTAATCTGTCTCCTCAGAATTTTTAGCTCCAGGGGAACATTGAAAAGGCTCACAACTAGCTTCTAGGGTAGCCAAGAGGGAAACGAGGAGTTGCTGCTGTTTGTTCCTCTATTTCCAGATCCCTGTCAAACACTCTTGGAAAAATCGGTTCTTGGGAAGAGGTAGCTTCTAAAAACTGTCCACTAGAAGAAAGTTCTGTTCCGGAAATAATTTTGAAAGATGAAACCCTGCTTGGAATCCCTCCCTGTTTTCAGTCTGAGACATCTGAGAGGGGAAAGGCAGAGGATGGTAGAAAGGGAGGGTCTAATAATCCCTTCAAACCCCAGAGAGTCAGGGAGCTTACAGAACACACTGCCCCTCTCCTCTGCTCTCACAGTTTGCATTTTCTGGTCATGACAATGACCTTTCCAATGGAGATGTAAGGTTCCATCCCTCAGCTTTCTACCCCCTTGGGTAGGCCTGGGTTCTAATCCCAGCTCTGCCACATGTCTCCTGTGTGACCTTGGGCAAGTCAATTCACTTTTCTAGGCCTCAGTTACTTCATCTGCAAAATGGAGATCATAACTGTGAGCCCCATGTGAAACAAGGACTTTGTCCAACCTGATTAGCTTGTATCTAACACAGCACTTAGTACTGCTTGGCACATAGTAAACACTTAATACCATTTTTTTAAAAAGTTATCCTACTTTTACCTCCCGTATGGATGGGAACAATCATTTCTTTTATGCTCCTTCCCTGAATGTTTTCTCCAAGGACTTTCCGGCACACTAGAATGCAAGTGAACTAATGCATGTATTTCTGGCAGCCATGAAGTCTCCATATTGATTATATCTCTGTCCTGTTTAAATGTGCCCTTTAGGAGCCAGTTTCCTTAGCTCTGGTTTCAAAGTAACCCAGGGTACTTTTCCCTCCAGTGCTTCCAACCCCACTGAGGAAACCAGCAACACTCTTGTGCTTAGTTTTCTCCTTATCTCTTGGTTAGAGATGGAGTGGTCTCGTATTTCCCAAGGTATTTAAATTTGCATGGTCCCGTAGGTGCCAGGATAAGGCAAGGCCTGCTAGATCTTTCAAGCGGAGCAGGGAACAGAACAAGAGCAAGAAGAGCAGGTAGCTTTTCATGAATGATTTTATTATGGGTTCAGCTTGGGCTCAGAAGGCCAGACCTACTGCATCTTCAAAATAATTTCAATCGCTCTCCCTCCCCACCACCCCACAAAGTTCTCTTTAATCCACTGATTATAAGAACACATTGGGGAGCAGAGTATAAGTATCTAAAGTATTAACTGTGATTATACCTAAATATACACCTTTTGAAGTCAGGGTCCTGTCTTCCAATTCCACTGTACTTTCCCAAGTGCTTAGTACAGTGCTGTGCTCACAGTAAATGCTCAGCGTGGCTCAGTGGAAGGAGCATGGGCTTTGGAGTCAGAGGTCATGGGTTCAAATCCTGAATCTGCCAATTGTCAGCTGTGTGACTTTGGTCAAGTCACAACTTCCCTGTGCCTCAGTTACCTTATCTGTAAAATGAAGATTAAGACTGTAAGCCCCACGTGGGACAACCTCATCACCTTGTAAACTCCCTGGTGCTTAGAACAGTGTTTTGCACATAGTAAGTGCTTAACAAATGCCATTATTATTATTATTATTATTATTATTATTATTAATATTAACAAATACCACAGATTGACTGGTACAGGTGGTCACAGAAGTCAAAATCACTTTGTTTTGTTTTATGGTATTTGTTAAGTGCTTACTCTCCACCAGGCACTATACTAAGTGCTAGGGTAGATACAAGAGAAGCAGCGTGGCTTAGTGGAAAGAGCATGGACTTGGGAATCAGAGGTCATGGGTCTAATCCTGGCTCTGCCACTGTGTGACTTTGGGCAAGTCACTTAACTTCTCTGTGCCTCAGGTTCCTCATTTGTAAAATGGGGATGAAGGCTGTGAGCCCCAGAAGGGACAACCTGATTACCTTGTATCTACCCCAGTGCTTAGAACAGTGCTTTGCACATAGTAAGTGCTTAACCAATGCCATCATTATTATTATTATTTCAAGTTAATCAGGTTGGACAAAGTTCTTGTCCCACATAGGGCTCACAGTCTTAATCACCACGTTACAGATGACATCAAAGAAACACCATGGCTCAGTGGAAAGAGCCTGGGCTTGGAAGTCAGAGGTCATGGGTTCTAATCCCATCACCGCCACTTGTCAGCTGTGTGATTTCGGGCAAGTCACTTCACTTCTCTGTGCCTCAGTTACCTCATCTGTAAAATGGGGGTGAAGACTGTGAGCCCCATGTGGAACAACCTAATTGCCTTGTGTTACACCCCCCCCCCCCCGCCCCCCAGGGCTTAGAACAGTGCTTTGCACATAGTAAGTGCTTTACAAATGCCATCATCATTATTATTATTATTTTCTGAGGCACAGAGAAATTAAGTGACTTGCCTGAGGTCACACAGCAGACAGGTGGCAGAGCCAGGATTATAATCCAGATCTTTCGGACTCCCAGACCTGCGCTCTATCCATTAGGCCACACTGCTTCTCCTTAAGAAGGGGTGAGGTATTGAGAGACAAAATGTTACAGCCTGAAAGAGATTTTTTTTTATAAAATGGACCAGCCCAAGAAGGGAAAGTTGATTGTGGCAACTGAACAAGGAAAACCCAAAAGAAGTTCCCTTTAGTGCCACAATAATCCTCAGACCCATCTTGTTTAGGTAGTCCTGTGAAGGTCCAAAAGGGAAGTCCAGACTCTGTAAGGTTCAGTAGATTAAAGATTTTATTTAGTCTTACCTGATTCAACAATGCACTTGTAATCTTTTTCTCTGCCCATAACTAAGGACATTTACAGTCTACTTAATTGAATGCCATTGTATTCAGAGGTCATCTGATCATCCCAACCCAATCAATTAATCAATCAATCATATTCATTGAGCATTTACTGTGTGCAGAGCACTAACCCAGGTAAGAACATAACACCCAGGGTGATGGTATTCAATTTATACCCAAAATTAAAACAGTAAGCTGGAAGTTGGAGATTAGAAAAAAACATTCAGTAGTTCTTTACACTGCAGCTATTTTCAATTTTGTTTGAAAACAGAGGACATAAGTACCCTGACCGTGCATATTCTCTGGAGTGGCTATTGATGAGGTGCTGTTATTCCATTGGAATTCACTGGGTGGTGTTGGAGAGGACATGTGCACGGCTGAGAGAGGTCACATGATTGGCCGGGGTCAGGATGCAGAATTCCAAACTTGAATTTCAGCCCTCTGCAGGGCCTGAACTATCAGTCGAGTAAGAGAAGATCCAACATGCATACAGCTCACTGACTGCTTTTGGAGATATTCCTTCTAACTTTGTAAAAGAGTTAAGATGTGTAATGCATTCAGAAACTTATAAATGTGTAGATGCAAAATCATCTTCTCAGAGCTTTGCCTTTTTAACAATTCTTTTGAACTGTTCACTATTAATATTCTCACTCTGTAGCAAGCATAAGCTTCCCGAATTTAAATTCAGCACTGTCTTTGGCATTGGACTCCTTCCCTTTTCCCTTATTCAATAATGGATTCTACTTGTAGCTCCTCAGGTTGGTTGCACATGGGTTTGGGTGGAATTACAATTAGGAGCTGTTTCTCTGTAGATCTGATACGATGGTCTCTCTGTGCTATCTGGGCACTTTACCCAGAAAACTAGAAAGGGGCTGTGTGAGCTCCTCTAAGAAAACCTGTTTTTTGATGCATAACAAGAAAGGAAAATCAAACTGACTGTTGTGGAAAACTGAAGTTCTGCAGCTTTACAGAAACTTCATTTTCTCCTGGCATAAAACAGCTCCTCTAAATCATTTTTAAAGTGGTTGACAGTCAAGTGAGGGCAGACAGGCAGACAGACAGATACAGACATACACACACAAATCACCCTCAACAACTCAGATACTAATTCAAACATCTGGAATCTCATAAGAAATATCACCAGGAAGTAGCGTGATTTAGTAGAAAGAGTACGGGCCTCAAGAGTCAGAGGACCTGCTTCTAATCCTGACTCTGCCATTCGTTATTATCATCATTATTATTATATTTATTTAGTGCTTACTATATGCCAAACACTGTACTAAGTGCTAGGGTAGATGAAACATAATCAGATTGGACACAGTCCTTATCCCACACGAGGCTCACAATCTGAGTAGGAGGAAACAGGATTTAATCCCCATTTTATAGATGAGGGAAGTGAAGCACAGAGAAATTAAGTGATTTGCCCAGCAGACAAATGGCAGAGCCAGGATTAGAACCCAGGTCTTTGAACTCCTAAACCCATGTTCCTTACACCAGGCCATGCTGTTTTCCTGCCTGCTGTGGGACCTTGGGCAAGTCATTTCATTTCTCTGTGCCTCAGTTTCCTTATCTATAAAATGGGGATTTTATACCCATACTCCCTTCTACTTAGACTGTGAGCTGCATGTGGGACAGGGACTGTATTCGACCTGATAATCTTGTATCTACCCCAGTGCTTAGTACAATGTTTGGCACTTAGTGCATGCTTAACAAATATCACAGTTAGTTTTCATTGGTGGCTTTTAAAGAGATGAGAAAAGTCAGATGTATTTAAAAGGCAGGTCATGTCTGCTTCTGGGATTTAACAGAATTCAGAGTGAACATACATGCTGTGGGACCAAATTTGATTTATTTTTGAAGCCTCCTAAAAACCCTCCTACTGACAATTTATAAATAATTCTGCCTTTCTGCATCCCCGTAGTTTGTAAGCTCTTTAAGGTGAGAGAATCCGTTCCTCTGGCTTTTGTCAAAGTCCCTCAAGTGCATACCACAGGGCTTAGCACTCAGTAAGTGCTCAATATTACCTCCAGGTCACATCCTGAACATCTCCAGGATTGCAAAAACCTCCAAGTCATTTTAATTTGTAGGCCAGCCATTGATCTTCCTATCTTTCTAACAAATCCAGGTTTTCACTCTGGATTTAATGTACAGTCTTCCCTCCAACCCAAAACAGAGGGCAATGCCAGTTTATTGCTCACGTTTGAGAAGATATGTCCACTCAAACTGAAGCCCTTACCAGAGCAAAAGCAAAACCTTACTCTGTCCTCTCCCTCTCTATCCCCATCAAAATCCCAACAGCTCAAGGGGGTGAGATAATTCATCTCTGGCAGTGTAAGTTTTGTGCAAGGGAAAGCTGTGACAGGTGACTACCAGCAGCAGAGAACCAAATAACCTCCTGAGGAAAAGACTTTAACATGAAGGAAACAGAAACACAGATAATGATCTGAAAAATGGTGACAGTCCAAGAGCAACTCTTAAGGAGCTGCTTGGGGGAACCAGAGGAAAATGAAAATCTTCATAGTAAAGCCATTTCAGAGGGGCTTCGAAGAAGAGACTAAGCCACACATTTTTAAAACTTAGGTTTGGTATGAGTCCAAGGAGATGGATCAGTGGAAAGTCTTTTTGAAATAACACACAACACTTGAGGGATTGATGCAGACCCCAGGGGTGCAGGAATAGAAAAACAAATACTTAAAAAAAAAGTGGGGCAAGGGCCCTGTCAGAAACTTTATGTGGTGGGGCGGGTGCTCGGAACAGGAGGGAAATAAAAATAAATGAATAGAAGGTATACAGACTGAATGAAAAGGAGTGAAAATAAGGGCTTATTTCCCCACAAACATTTGCAGGTTTCAGCTAGTTTTATAGGTCCACATATTGCTTGGGTCTGTACCCTGCAGGACTTTGGTACCTTGGGCAGGAATTATCTGAAATTATCTACAACTCCTTTCTGGGCTAAAGAACATTCTATCAGAACAGGGCAAACCTTGGGATTGGCAGCTGTTAGTCAAAACTGGGCAGGTTTGCTTGACTGTTCAGGTTCCTGTCTGTCTCTTGTTGACACTTTTTGTAGTCTCACTCACTCCAGAGAGGAGAATACAGTGAGTGAAACAATAGCAAACCTCTTGGGCAAGTGGCTCCGCTGTTCACAATAACAACTTTCAACACTTCCAATTGGATCTTAAAAAACACTGAAACTATTAAACTTACCATGGAAAAGTAAGTGTGAGAGTATATCACATGATAGGAAGCAATGGCAGCCACTGGGACAGGGATTCATTCATTCAATCGTATTTATTGAGCGCTTACTGTGTGCAGAGCACTGTACTAAGCACTTAACAGGGATGTCTTGGTGGGTTGTGAAACCAGGTATAAGAGATGAGAGACCCGGCCCAGTAGATCTTGGGAGAGGAGCAAGAGGGCTTTGAAAAACCAATCAATCATCAATCAATCAATCATCATTTAATGGTATTTATCAAATGCTTACTATGTGCAGAGCACTGGGCTTCAGTACTTGGGACAGTACAGTGGAACAGAATTTGTAGATATGTTCCCTGCCCACATCGAGTTTTTGGTTTAGAGTTGGAGAAGCAGTGTTTCCTAATGGTTAGAGCCTTGTCCTCTCCCTGACTTTCCCATCTCTGTTGACGGCACTACCATCCTTCCCGTCTCGCAAGCCCGCAACCTTGGTGTCATCCTCGACTCCGCTCTCTCATTCACCCCTCACATCCAAGCCGTCACCAAAACCTGCCGGTCTCAGCTCCGCAACATTGCCAAGATCCGCCCTTTCCTCTCCATCCAAACTGCTACCCTGCTCATTCAAGCTCTCATCCTATCCCGTCTGGACTACTGCACCAGCCTTCTCTCTGATCTCCTATCCTCGTGTCTCTCTCCACTTCAATCCATACTTCACGCTGCTGCCCGGATTATCTTTGTCCAGAAACGCTCTGGACATATTACTCCCCTCCTCAAAAATCTCCAGTGGCTACCAATCAATCTGCGCATCAGGCAGAAACTCCTCACCCTGGGCTTCAAGGCTCTCCATCACCTCGCCCCCTCCTACCTCACCTCCCTTCTCTCCTTCTACTGCCCAGCCCGCAACCTCCACTCCTCCACCGCTAATCTCCTCACTGTACCTCGTTCTCGCCTGTCCCGCCGTCGACCCCCGGCCCACGTCATCCCCCGGGACTGGAATGCCCTCCCTCTGCCCCTCCGCCAAGCTAGCTCTCTTCCTCCCTTCAAGGCCCTGCTGAGAGCTCACCTCCTCCAGGAGGCCTTCCCAGACTGAGCCCCTTCCTTCCTCTCCCCCTCGTCCCCCTCTCCATCCCCCCATCTTACCTCCTTCCCTTCCCCACAGCACCTGTATATATGTATATATGGTTGTACATATTTATTACTCTATTTATTTATTTATTTATTTATTTATTTTACTTGTACATTTCTATCCTATTCATTTTATTCTGTTGGTATGTTTGGTTCTGTTCTCTGTCTCCCCCTTTTAGACTGTGAGCCCACTGTTGGGTAGGGACTGTCTCTATGTGTTGCCAATTTGTACTTCCCAAGCGCTTAGTACAGTGCTCTGCACATAGTAAGCGCTCAATAAATATGATTGATTGATTGATTGATAGAGCGCAGGCCTAGACATCAGAAGGGCATGGGTTGTAATGGGCATGGGTTGTAATCCTGGCTCCACCACTTGTCTGCTGTGTGACACTGGGCAAGTCACTTCAACTTCTCTGGGCCTCAGTTGCCTCATCTGTAAAATGGGGATTAAGACTATGAGCCCCATGTGGGACAGGGACTGTGTCCAACCTTACAAATTTGCATCTACTCTAGTGCTTAGTACAGTGCTTGGCACATAGTAAGAGCTTTGCAAATACCATTATTATTATTATTATTATTATTATTATTATTATTATTATTATTATTATCATAAGGTGTCTGAATTTACCACCCTCTGTCCAGCTTCCCTTGACTGGATTTCTCCTTAGTCTTCCTGCAGCTCCTTGCCAAGTTCCTGTGCTAATTTTCTCCTCAGGCCTCCTGTATTCCCTAGGAGAAGCTGCAGAGTAAATGTTGATTGGTCAGAAACTCGATTCATAAAAACAAGCATCTTCTGCATATTAACAAAAAAGAGTCTTGCAGTGTATGGATACTTGCCTTTTGACAAAAAAATACATAATTAAAGAACGATACTCTTTAATAATAATAATAAGAATAACTGGTCCTCACCTTTCCCCAGGTGCTTAGTAGAGTGTGTTACACAATGAAAATGTTTAGTAAATGTCAGAAATTCATAATATATATTTCATCGTGGAATGGGTAATTTCTCATGATTATATTTTTTCTGGTATCATGGCAATTTATGCCTGCAGATAATCAAGAGGAGGTTTGATGGAATTAAAAGTGTTTTGGGTGACCTCACAATGCACTTCTCACAGCTCATAAGCCATTTTCCCATAAAGCTTTTCACCTCCAGAGAAACGAAATTTACACAGCTTTCATCATTTTTTCCCTCTACAAACAACCTGATAAGCAACACATGTTGGCTGTTCATTGTTGTAGCATGGCCTAGTGGAAAGAGCAGGGACCTGGGTTCTAATCCCACCTCTTCCTCTTGTCTGCTGTATGACCTTGAGAAGGTCATTAACTTCCCTGTGCCTCAATTTCCTCATCTATAAAAAGGAGATTCCATACCTGTTATCCCTCCTACTTTGACTGTGAGCCCCATGTGGGACTTGAATATCTTGTTTCTACCTTAGTGCTTAGTATAGCAGCGTGGCTCAGTGGAAAGAGCCCGGGCTTTGGAGTTAGAGGTCATGGGCTCAAATCCCAACAATTACTTTGAGCAAATCACTTAACTTCTCTATGCTTCAGCTACCTCATCTGTAAAATGGGGATTAAGACTGTGAGCCCCACATGGGACAACCTGATCACCTTGTATCCCCCCAGTGCTTAGAACAGTGCTTTGCACATAGTAAGTGCTTAACAAATACCGTCATTTTTATTACATCGTAGCGTTTAACAAAAATCACGATCATTATTATTATTCTTACTACATCCTCCACCCTCCACTTGCTCTAAAAGCAGGACTGGCCCTGTCAGGCTCCATTAAAGAGATGAAAGTGTCAAAGATCATGCCAAGGTATTCAACTGGTTTCTTCTGGTTCCAATCATTTCCATTGTAAAACTCTAGAGGAGGATTTCTCACTTCTTTGATAAAACCTTATATTTCCAGAAGGAAACTCTTAATCTGATAAATCAGCTAAGTGTGCAGTGCCAGGAGCATTTGGTGAAGAATGCATGTTCAAGAGGTTGATTTAAAAAAATTACACCTCTGGAAAGCTTCTTGCTGGTTATGGAAAGCACAGATCTGCCTGGGACAAAATACTATGTTAAGACTATTCCAAATGAGAATAGATGTTGGTGTACATGGGAACTTATAAAAGTAGACTGCCCTTATCTTAGTGGGCAATAATAATAATAATAATAATAATAATAATAATAATGGCATTTATTAGGCGCTTACTATGTACAAAGTACTGTTCTAAGTGCTGGGGAGGTTACAAGGTGATCAGGTTGTCCCCCAGGGGGCTCACAGTCTTCATCCCCATTTTACAGATGAGGAAACTCAACGCAGATTGTCAATATCTGCCAATTAATCCATAAAACAGTTAGTGGAATTGAACATCTGTTGTTTGCAGAGCATTGCATTAGTGCTTCAGAGAGTAATACAGGATTTGTAAGCTCTTGACTTTGGGGAGCAAGCAATCTAGGAGGACAGCTGACATCAAAATAAATTACAGAGATAAGAAAAATGAAAAAGGGGGCTATGTACGTGATTTAGAATTTAGGCAATGGTGTGTGAAACACTTATAAACATAAGTGCTAGGAGTCAACATGGCCCAGTGGAAAGAGCAGGGACTGAGAGGCAGGAGACTGTGTTCTGGTACAAGTTCTGATCTGTGACTTTCTGTAAGTCACTTAACCTCACTGCATCTCCATTTCCTCAATCAATCAATATTTACTGAGTGCTTACTGTGTGCTAAATGCTAAGCACTGTAGTAAGTGATTATGAGAGCTCACCTCCTCCAGAAGGTCTTCCCAGACTGAGCCCCCTCCTTCCTCTCCCCCTCCTCCCTCTCTCCATCCCCCTGCCTTACCTCCTTCCCTTCCCCACAGCACCTGTATATATGTATATATGTTTGTACGTATTTATTACTCTTTTTATTTATTTTACTTGTACATATCTATTCTATTTATTTTATTTTGTTAATATGTTTTGTTTTGTTCTCTGTCTCCCCCTTCTAGACTGTGAGCCCACTGTTGGGTAGGGACCGTCTCTATATGTTGCCAACTTGTACTTCCCAAGCGCTTAGTACAGTGCTTTGCACACAGTAAGCACTCAATAAATATGATTGATTGATTGATTGATTGAGAGTACAAGTAAAGAGAGTTGGTAGGCATGTTCCCTCCCCATAATGAGCTTACAGTCTATAGTGGGAGACAAACATTAATATGAAACAACAAATTACAGTATTCATGTATGATGTGGAGCGGAGGGAGGGGTGAATGAAGGCTGCAAATCCAAGTTCAAGGGCAATGCAGAAGGGAATAGAAGAAGAGGAAATGAGGGCTTAGTCAAGGAAGACCTCTTGGAAGAGATGTGCTTTTAATAAGGCTTTGAAAGTGGGGAGATTGATCATCTGCAGACTATGAAGAGGTAAGGCATTCCAGGCCAGAGGAAGGACGTGGGCAAGAGGTTGGTGACGAGATAGATGAGATAGAGGTACAGTGAGTAGGTTGGCAGTAGAGGAGCAAAGTGTGTGGGCTGGGTTGTAGTAGAAAATGAGGGAGGTAAGGTAGGAGGGGGCAAGGCAATTAAGTGTTTTTAAGCCCATGGTAAGGAGTTTCGGTTTGATGTGGAGATAGAGGGGAAACCATTGGAGGTTCACAAGGAGTGAAGAAACATGGCCTGAATGTTCTGTAGAAAAATGATCTGGGCAGCAGAGTGAACTATGGCCTGGAGTGGGGAGAGGCAGCAGGCATCTGTAAAATGGGGATAAAATAGATTGTGAGTCCATCTGGGAGAGGGTATGTATCCAATCTGATAAATATATATTTACTACAGCACTTAGCATATAGTAAGCATTTTAAAATTCCATAATTATTATTGTTATTATTATAGGATTACAGGAAGTTGGGTACTTAAGTGCTAAGGTGGTGCTGAAGTGACAGTTGGAGAATAGAAAATGGTGAGGTTACAAATGAATTAAGGCATGCCTCCTGAAGGAGATATTATTTCAGAGAGACTCTGAAGTTGGAGACAGCTGTGGAATGCCAGATATGGAAGAGGAGGCTGTTCCAGGTAAGAGCGAGGATTTGCCTCGACCCTGCAACCTCAGTATTACCCTGGACTTCTCCTTCCCTTTCAACCCCCATATTCAATGTGTTGCAAAATTCTGCCAGTTCTTCCTCTACAACATTTCTGGGATCCATCTCTTCCTCTCCATTCAAGTAACCCCTATGCTAGTCCAGGAACTTGGCTTTGACTATTGCAACTGTCTTCATGGTGCCTTTAGTCTCTCCCCTCCCTAGTACATATTTCATACCTGGATTGATTTTCTAAAATGACACCCTTTCACAAGTCTCCCCTCTCCTCAGAGGCCTATGAAATAGTCCATTCCTTTCCATATTGAGAAGGAACTACTGACAACTGGTTTTAAGGCATTACAATCAGCTCTCTCCCTCCTACTGATCCTCTCTTCATTCATTCATTCATTCAATCATATTTATTGAGTGCTTACTGTGTGCAGAGTACTGTACTAAGTGCTTGGGAAGTACAAGTTGGCAAGATACAGAGACAGTCCCTACCCAACAACAGGCTCACAGTCTAGAAGGGGGAGACAGACAACAAAACAAAGCATGTGGACAGGTGTCAAGTCACCAGAATAAATAAAAATAAAGCTGGATGCACATCATTAACAAAATAAGTAGAATAGTAAATATGTACAAGTAAAATAAATAGAGTAATAAATCTGTACAAACATATATATAGGTGCTGTGGGGAGGGGAAGGAGGTAGGGCAGGAGGGATGGGGAGGAGGAGAGGAAAAAGGGGGCTCAGTCTGGGAAGGCCTCCTGGAGGAGGTGAGCTCTTTTCTCAATACACCCCAGCTCACACTCTGCCTCATTCTCGCCTCTCGCTCCACCACCAGTTCAGCACAACAGCACTACCTCACCTCCCTTCTCTCCTTCTACTGCCCAGCCCGCACCCTCCGCTCCTCCACCACTAATCTCCTCACTGTACCTCGCTCTCGCCTGTCCCGCCATCGACCCCCGGCCCACGTCATCCCCCGGGCCTGGAATGCCCTCCCTCTGCCCATCCGCCAAGCTAGCTCTCTTCCTCCCTTCAAGGCCCTGCTGAGAGCTCACCTCCTCCAGGAGGCCTTCCCAGACTGAGCCCCTTCTTTCCTCTCCCCCTCGTCCCCCTCTCCATCCCCGTCTTACCTCCTTCCCTTCCCCACAGCACCTGTATATATGTATATATGGTTGTACATATTTATTACTCTGTTTATTTATTTATTTATTTTACTTGTACATTTCTATCCTACTTATTTTATTTTGTTGGTATGTTTGGTTCTGTTCTCTGTCTCCCCCTTTTAGACTGTGAGCCCACTATCGGGTAGGGACTGTCTCTATGTGATGCCAATTTGTACTTCCCAAGCGCTTAGTACAGTGCTCTGCACATAGTAAGCGCTCAATAAATACAATTGATTGATTGATTGATACATGGAGGGCTAGGCCGTGATGGAAATGGGAAGCAAGGGATTGAAGGGTGATATCAGAGAAATGCACCTTTTTGGGGTATTTCCTCGGGGAAGGTGTACTTGATCAGATACTTGGGAACATTTATAGAATTAAAAGACAAGGTACCTAGACCCAAGATGGGGATCAACCAATCACTACTATTAATTGGAACTCCTATTTCCATAACACTTGGAAAAGGACTGTAGAATTAGTATCCATGCCTTCAAGGAGCTTACAATTCAGCTGGAGAAACATGGGAGGGTTTTTTGGTTTTTGTTTTGTTTTCAATGGTATTTTTTAATGGTATTTGTTAAGTCCTTACTATGTGTCAGGTATTGCACAAAGTGCTGAGGTAAATATGAAGTAATCAGGTTGAACACAGTCCCTGTCCCATGTGGGGTTCACAGCCTTAATCCCCATTTTACAAATAAGGTAACTGAGGCTCAGAGAAATAATAATACTAATTATGGTATTTTTAAGCAATCCAAGCACTGTTCTAAGCACTGGGGTAGATACAAGGTAAGCAAGTTGTCTCACATGGGGCTCACAGTCTTAATCCCCATTTTACAGATGAAGTAACTGAGGCACAAAGAAGTTAAGTGACTTGCCCAAGGTCACACAGCAGACAAGTGGCAGAGGTGGGACTAGAAGCCACGTCCTCTGATTCCCAAACCCGTGCTCTTTCCACTAAGCCATGCCGAAGTGACTTGCCCAAGGTCACACAGCAGACATGTGGAGGAGCTGGCATTAGAACCCAGGTCCTTCTTACTACCTGGACCATACTGCTATTTGTTAAGCACTTACTAAATATAAAATGATTTATATATATATATATATATATATATATATAAATTTTATATTACTAAATATAAAATGAGAAGAAAAGGACACTCATAAAAGAGACTTATTGAACCCCATCTATGATGACTACCTTCTGAATTGCAGTGTTGGAGACTGTTGCTGCTTGGGGAGTTCTTCATTATGTGTTGTTTTTGCTTTTGGTAGCTACAAAATAACCACTCTATCATCCAAAATAACAGATGAGGAACAACGAAAATATTGTACACCTCCTCAATCCACCTGGGAAATGAAACCTGTCCACTGTAAATGCATGTTAGAGGAGAATATAACACCTGATTTATAAGGCTACAAACTCTCCAGTAATAAAAACATACTTGTTTCCACTCTTCAATGCTTACAAGTGGCTGGCTCTTCTCAAGAGGCTATGATTTTATATGACTTGATTTCTTCACCTTAATACTGTAAGCTTGATGTGAGAAGAAAGTTGTAGCTTTGGAGAGTTGGGTAAAGATATAAATACTTCAGTCATTAAGGTGAAATTCAGATTAAGGTGAGCCTCATGATTATCCCATTTGTACCCAGTACTCTATAAGCCTACAGTGTTCAGATGCTGTGTAATTGTAAAACAGCTAAATTCAATAAAAACCTAGAGCAAAAATGAAAGGTTAGATGACCAGTACACATTGTGATGGCTTGAGGACTTTCTATTGCATTCATTCTTTTGCATTTTTAAAGGCCTAAAGATTCATGTTCCAGGGTAAAATTGTCTCTATCTAGTCTAGAGTGGTAATTTATAATAACAACAGTGATACTGCTCAGCACTTTTGTTTTTCCAAGCACTTTCACATTCGTAATGGTAGTTTAGTGTCACACCATTCCTGTAAGGTAAGAGAAGACATGCATTATTCTCATTTTCATGTGCGTCAGATGTGTCACAGAGCGGCTAAGTGCTTTGCCTGAGGTCACCCAGAAAACCAGCTCACAATCTTAATCCCCATTTTACAGATGAGGTAACTGAGGCACAGAGAAGTTAAGTGGCTTGCTCAAGGTCAAACAGCAGACAATGGCCGAGCCAGGATTAGGACCCATATCCTTTGACTCCCAAGCCCATGCCCTTGCCACTAAGCCACACTGCTTCTCCATTGACCAGCAAAACATTTCTAAGAGTGAGCTCCTTATCTCCCCTCTCAGATCCTTTCCTCTCCCTGACTTTCCTGTTACTGTGGATGGCACTACCATCCTTCCCATCTCACAAGCCCGCAACCTTGGTGTCATCCTTGATTCTGCTCTCTCATTCACCCCACACATCCAATCAGTCACCAAAACCTGCTGGTCTCACCTCTCCATCCAAACCGCTACCTCGTTGGTACAATCTCTCATCATATCCCGATTGGATTACTGCATCAGCATCCTTTCTGATCTCCCAACCTCCTGTCTCTCCCCGCTTTAGTCTATAGTTCACTCTGCTGCCTGGATTATCATTCTACAGAAATGCTCTGGGTATGTCATGCCCCTCCTCAAAAATCTCCAGTGATTGCCTATCAACCTTCGTGTGAAACAAAAACTCCTCACTATTGGCTTCAAAGCTCTCCATCACCTTGCCCCCTCCTACCTCACCTCCCTTCTCTCCTTCTACAACCCAGCCCACACACTTCGCTCCTCTGCTGCTAACCTCCTCACTGTGCCTTGTTTTCGCCTGTCCCGCCGTCGACCCCTGGTCCATGTCCTACCTCTGGCCTGGAATGCCCTCCCTCCTCACATTCACCAAACTAGCTCTCTTCCTCCCTTCAAAACCCTACTGAGAGCTCACCTCCTCTAGGAAGCCTTCCCAGACTGAGCCCCCCTTTTCCTCTGCTCTTCCTCCCCTCCCCATCACCCCCAACTCTCTCCCTCTGCCCTACCCCCTTCCCCTCCCCATAGCACTTATGTATATTTGTACATATTTATTATTCTATTTATTTTATTAATGATGTGTATATATCTATAATTCTATTTATCTATTTTGATGCTATTGATGCCTGTTTACTTGTTTTGCTTTGTTGTTTGTTTCCCCCTTCTAGACTATGAGCCCGCTGTTGAGTACGGATTGTCTCTGTTCCCGAATTGTACTTTCCAAATGCTTAATACAGTGCCCTGCACACAGTAAGCACTCAATAAATATGATTGAATGAATGATTGAATTGACAAAGCTGTAACTTGCTTTTTCCACCAGACTAGAGGTGTGCTTTTAGTGTTTTTGTCACTAGAGAATAGAACTGAGCTTCCCATATCTTCCAAAATATGGACAACTTTGGCTCATTATTTCCTAAAGGCCATCCTGTTAAAACAGGTTCTCCAGCAAATATTAGGAGATTGACATATTTCAGTCTCAAGTCCCATAAAGTGAAGTGGAAAGTCATTAATTGGACTAAACTATTTGGGTCCACTGTCCACCCAAACTTGAAAATTCACTTGTCTTCTCTGTGCCTCAGCTTCCTCATTTATAAAATAGGGTTAAAATATCTGGTTGCCCTCCCTCTTAGATTGTGAGCCCTTGGTGGGACAGAGACTGTGCCCATTCTGCTGACTGTGTAGCTTCCTCAACTCTTAGTACAGCACTTGGTAGCCAGTCAGTCAATTGTATTTATTGATCACTTACTGTGTACAGAGCACTGTACTACTACTAATAATTAATAATACTAATTATGGTATTTGTTAAGCTCTTACTATGTGCCAAGCACTGTTCTAAGCACTGGGTTAGATACAAGGTAATTAGGTTGTCCCACGTGGGGCTCACAGTCTTAATCACCATTTTACAGATGAGGTAACTGAGGCACAGAGGAGCCAAGTGACTTGCCCAAAGTCACAAAGCTGACAGGTGGCAGAGCCAGGATTAGAACCCATGTCCTCTGACTCCCAAGACCGGGTTCTTTCCACTAAGCCACAGTGCTTCTCTATAATAGTTGGGAGAGCATAATACAACAATAAACAGACTCATTCCCTGCCCATAACAAACTTACAGTCTAGAAGAGGAGGCAGAAATTAATATAAATAAATTACAGATATGTGGTATCTGAATGTAGTAAGCACTCAATGCCACAATTATTTTTATTATTCCTCTCACCCCTTACACTCAGTTTACCTGGGGATCCTCAGGTAATATTATGCAACATATTTCTCCCCTCAAAACACTTTCTCCACCAAGATTGGACACATGAAAAATGTAACCATTAATTTCCTGATTCATTTGATGTCCATTTTTCCTACAAGGTTAAACATGCTTGAAGCCTTACTGCCCTCAGCAGTGGCATTTTATAAAGCAAAATGAACTCCTTGCATCTCCTTTCATACTAGGACCTGACTCCAAAATGCTCTGGGTATCTTTTGCTCCCAAATCCCTTTACGTGGATAGAGTTAACATGCCTGCAGTTGTAAAAATCCCACAACCTTGCTGTTTTAAAATGTACACAATTTCACAAAAGGGCCTAATTCTTCCATTATCTCTGTGGACTCGGCATTGTGTAGACAGAGAAAGGGGCTTGCTGACTCATGAATTTATTGTTCCTCGGATTCCATTAATCCTGTTCAAATGAGAATCATTAACGTGCCTTACTGACCTTGGCACAATTTCCCAAACCTATGAAACCTCAGCAATTACCAAGAAGATTGGTCTGACCCACAGCAAACTAGTTAAGGCAAGTAACTAAGTTGGTGAGGGTGGTTTCATGGGGATTTTACACACCTTTTCTACTGTTTTAGGTTTATGTGGTTTCCAACCCATAAAATTTTGCTTGTGGTTTGTCTGAAACTTGTTAGATGAAAATGTGCATCTACTGACTCATGGAGAAAGTTAGTCAAAATGTTTTAGAAGAACATGATTTAGATTTCATTTCCTGGGCTACAGAAGGCATCATTGCATATAGCCTTCCTACTTTTATTCTAGGGGAAACATACATTTTTTTTCAACTGAGTCTGACTTTTCACCCTTTTTCTCTTTCTTCCCATTTTGTTTTTCCCTCCTCTCCCCTATTAGATTTCAGCCCATTTCTTTACTTGTCTTAGTAGAACAACGTAAGAAATGCCAGTACTGAATCAAGCCAAAGGCCCATCCAACCCAGTATGCTGTCTCTGACAGAGGCATCAGGATGCTTAGAGGAACTTTATAATGGCTGCCTTCCTGTATATCCATCATTGGTGGCAATATAATGATACTAATGGTACTTGCTATGTACCAAGCACTGTACTAAGTTCTGGGGTAGATACAAGTGAATCAAGTTGAAAACAGTCTCTGTCCCACATGAGTCTCATAGTCTGGGGAAAAGAAAGAACAGGTACTGAATCTCCATTTTACAGATGAGGAAACTGAGGCACAGAGAAGTTAAGTGACCCATCCAAGATCACACAGCAAGCAATTGACAGAATTGTAGTTAGAACCCAGGTCCTCTGACTCCCAGTCTTGTGCTCTTTCTACTAGTCCATGTTGCTTGGGTAACTGCCCTTCTCTGTAATAATAATCAAAAGAGTAATAATTATAGTATTTATTAAATGCTTATACTGTGTCAACCACTGTACTACACAAGTTGATCAGATCCCACAGGGAGATGGCAGTCTACATAGGAGGGAGAACTGGTATTGAATCCATGTTTTTGCAGATGAGGAAACTGAGACACACAGCAGTTAAGTGACTTGCATAAGATAGCACAGCAGACAAGTGGCAAGGCAGGAATTAGAACCCAGGCTCTCTGACTCCCAAACCTGTGCTCTTTCCACTAGGCCAGGCTGCTTCTCTGTAACTTCTCCAGCTATATTATGACCTTATTCAGATGCTTCAACCAGAATTGCATTGAATATTCCAGGTGTGGGCATGCCATGATAACAAAACTATGCATTTTGTTTCATTTCGTTGCCTCAGTGGAAAGAGCACGGGCTTGGGAGTCAGAGGTCATGGGTTCTAATCCCAGCTGCACCACCTATCAGCTGTGTGACTTTGGGCAAGTCACTTAACTTCTCTGTGCCTCAGTTACCTCATCTGGAAAATGGGGATTAAGACTGTGAGCCCCATGTGGGACAACCTGATTACCTTGTACCTCTCCCAGTACTTAGAACAGTGCTTGGAACATAGTAAGCGCTTAACAAATATCAAAATTATTATTATTTCCTTGTCCTTCCTAAAGATATCCTTCTTATGCTTACTCCCTCTACCTGTCTCTCTCCTCCTTTGTCTCTCTCAGTCCTATCTTCTGCATTTCTTCCCAACCCCCCTCTATCACCTCTCCTGGTCTTGTTTTTCTCTTTCCTCTTTCCAGTTGATCTCTCCTTGGCTTCCATCCTTGGATATCCCTCTGGGAAGAGGCTGAAGATGCTGCTGGGAAAGATGGGAGAGTTGGAGATGTGGCAGAAGTGGGGAGGGGCAGGGGTGATTTTAGGGAGATCACTAATTAAAGAGATGGTCAAGTCATTAGGGGCAAGGGATGGGGGAGGTGGGGGGACAGGAGGTTTGAGGAGGGAGTTAAATATCTGGAACAACTGGTGAGGGCAATGGGCATTGGTGTCAATAAGGATGGATTCAGTACCTGTTCTCCCTTCTACTTATACTGGGAGCCCTATGTGGGACCTGATTATCTTGTATATATTCCAGCACTTACTACAAGACTTGATACCTTAAATGCTTAACAAATACTGCTCTTATTAGTAGTAGTAGTCTTGTCTTATCATGCCGTCGAGTCATTTCTGACCCATAGCGACACCACGGATACATCTCTCCCAGAATGAGCCACTCTCCAACTGCAATCGTTCTGGTAGTGGATCCATAGAGTTTTCTTGGTAAAAATACAGAAGTGGCTTACCATGCTGCTTTCCACACAGTAAACTCGAGTCTCCTCCCTCAACTCTCTCCCATGCCACTGCTGCTCAGCATGGATGAGTTTTGACTTGCAGCAGATTGCCTTCCACTTGCTAGCCACTGGCCAAACTAGGAAAGGAATGGCTATGCCTCTGCTTGACTCTCCCTCCTGTAGCCGAGACTGGTAGAGTACTGGAAACTCTCCAGGTACGACCTTGAGAGGGCAGTAGTAATAGTAGTAGTAGCAGTAGTTATTATTAGTAGTATTACTATCATTAGCTGGGAAGATAGGTTCAGAAAGCCCAAAAGCAGTGTGGGACTAGCACATCTAGCACATTTTTCTGCATTGAAAAATGTAGAAGCCTTGTTCAGGATTGCTGTTGAATCTATTAGAGGGCAAGATGATCTCGCAAACAATTCATTAGCAAAATGGTGGGAACCGATTAAAGCAATTTCAATCAGGCAATAAAAAAATGGGCTATTTCAAAAGTTATTATAGACAGGCATAAAGCCAATTATGACAAGGAAATGTGGGAAAATTACCAAAGGTCAACTAAATCTTCAAATCCCATCAAGTACTTTCTTCTCCATTTAGAATGTTAGTTTTTAAAAGAAATTCAGTAAAAATATGTTCTAGCTTTAAAGGCACCTCACTCTTTCATTAAATACACAGATGAAAATGTGTCTTCTGGTCTCCAACCCAAAGAGGAAAGGAGAGATGTCTAAAACTCGGCAAAGCAAACCAAAGTTGTGGAAAAATGTCTGGGTTACTGGCCTCTCAGAAGGAGGTTCAAGTAATTAAATAATTAACTGTGGTGTTCATTAAGCACTTATGTGCCAGGCGTCGTTCTAAGTGCTGGGGTAAACACACACTCATCTGGTTGGACATAGTCCCTGTACCACAGTCCAAGGCAAGGGCCTGGGAGTAAGAAGTTGCTGGTTTCTAAACCCAGCTCCAACACTTGTCTGAGGTGTGACCTTGGGCAAGTCAATTCACTTCTCTGTGCCTCAGTACCTCATCTGTAAAATGGGAGCTAAGACTGTGAGCCCCACATGGGACAGGGACCGTGTCCAATCCAATTTACTTGTATCCACCCCAGCACTTGGCACAGTGCCTGGCACACAGTAAGCACTCAAATACCAGAATTATCATTATTATCATTATTGTTATTATTAATCCTATTTTGCAGATGAGAGAACTGAGGCACAGAGAAGTGAAGTGACTTCCCCCAGGTCACACCTCAGACAAGTGGTGGAACTGGAAATAGAATAGTAATACTAATAATGATGGCATTTGTTAAGTGCTTACTATGTGCGAAGCACTGTTCTAAGTGCTGGGGGGATACGAGGTGATCAGGTTGCCCCATGTGGGGCTCACAGTCTTAATCCACATTTTACAGATGAGGTAACCGAGGCACAGAGAAGTTAAGTGACTTGCCCAAAATCACACAGCTGACAGGTGGTGGAGGCGGGATTAGATCCCATGACCTTTGGCTCCCAAGCTCGTGCTCTTTCCACTGAGCCAGGCTGCTTTCTGACTCCCAGACCTGTGTTCTATCAACCAGGTCAATCTGGTTCCCAGAGTGAAAGTAAAAGCTAATACCAATGGTCTGGCATTATTTTCAGCAGAGAGAATAGAACAGAAAATAAAAATATTCCAGTGTTAGAACTTAGGGAAAGATAATGGCCCATTGAAGCCAATCACCATTTCCACCAGAGTCTGGTGGATACTAGTGAGGGAAAATGCTTCCCAGTCATCTACACCTGGATGAGCAGATGAGGCCTTAAACTCAAGATGTCAAAATCTCAGCACCTAATTTTCCCTCTTAAATCACTACCCTCCTTCTTCCAGAAACTTACTATCTTGATGTGAAACTCATCTGACTGTGTGTGACTGAAAAGGTCAATGAGGGACACACCCACGGTCCCAGCACATTGTGTACACAAAAATTCTGTCTGTTTTGTGTTGTCAACAGTCTATGGTATTTGTTGAGCACTTACTGTGTGCAGAAAATGATACTAAGCACTTCGGAGAATACAATATAACAGAGTTGGTAGGTATTTATTCATTCAATCATATTTATTGAGCGCTTACTTTGTGCAGAGCACTGCCCACAAAGAGCTAACATGTCTGCAGCTCCCTGGCTCTGATTTTTCTTTTGCCTCCTTGTCTCTCCTTCCTAATGAAGCTTTTGCTCTGAAAGAGCCACTCCTTTCTTGTTAGCCCTAGCACTGTGCTGGTTTATCCTCAGCAAGCTGACTCCCACTTTTCAGCTGGGATGCAGCATTGTTTCATCTTGTACTTCAATCAAACAACCATGTGAGCCCATTGTGGGACAATGTCTGTGTCCAACCTCATTATCTTGCATCTACCCCAGAACTTAGTACAGTGCCTGGTACAGAGTAAGTGCTTAGAAAATGCCATTAAAAAAAAAAAAGTGGAGGAGTCAGGATTAGAGCCCAGTCCTCTGACTCCTGCTCAGGACCTCTTTCTATGAGATCAGTTTCTCCTATAATGCCTTTGAGGTTTAGCAGTCCCTGCAGCACCCACCTCATCCAGGCTACTGCCCATATGTCCAATTCCCAAGCAGGAGCCGGAGCCAGAACTGGTGTGGAAGTAACTCAAGGCCTCCATTTCCCTCCTAGTGCGCAGGAGTTGGGGAATCTAACTAAACAAACAGATTTTCACGTGCAGGAAACAGCATGCAAAAAGAAAACTTCTGATTTAATTTCCTTGTTACGTCCTAAAACCGCACCCACAGCTCTCTAAATAGGAAAAATGCAAGGGATGTTGTGCATCCTTCTAGCAGTTCTTCTTCACCGATGCTGAAAAGTGGTGTGGCCTAGTGGAAAGAGCACTGGCCTGCGGGGTCAGAAGACCTGAGCTCTAATCCTGGCTCCTCACATTGCTGTGTGACCTTGGGCAAGTCACTTAAGTTCTCTGTGCCTGTTTCCTCATCTGTAAAATGGGGATTAAATGCCTGTTTTCCTTCCTCCTTAGTCTGTGAGCCCTGTGTGGGATGGAGACTGTCCCTGACCTGATTCTTAGTAAAGTGCTTGACACACAGTAAAGTAATTAATAAATATCACAACTATCACTGTGACTGTTTTGCTGGGCACCTTGATGGAGCAACTGATCATCTCTCTCCAACATAACAAACTCTCATCAGCTAGGAACACTCTGTGCTTTCCCAGGCTTTCAAAGCATGCCCAGAGTTATTATTCCCAGTGAGTTACCACAGCATGTAGAAAACCAAGTCAGCAGAAAAGAACAATTTCAGTCTCTTTTATCTCTGATGTGCAATGGGGCAGAAAAATGTGAAGTTTAGCTAGTGACAAGAAACGAACGCTCTGACTGAATGGGGTTAATAAAGGGATTCCTCCAGTTCTTGAGGAATGAAACTGTCTGTTCCTTTTCTGGACCCTGTGCTCAGGAATGACCAACTACAAGTAATATTTACTGCTCCTGACTTGGTATTCAAACAGCCAACAAATTTCACCCTGCATCTGGATTCCCAAAACACCAATACTCTTGTCTCTAATGGAAAACTGTCTAGAAACACAGGACTCTGTGAGCAGAATTTAGAGAGTCATCGTCCTTTTAAAGCAAATGGGAGGGAAAGGAGTAAGCCTCAGACATCTCAGCTACACACCCTGAGTGGAAGGAAGGGCGTGGGGCATGGGGCTCACCAGAGAGAAGTCTAACAGCCAACCATTCCCTTGTGTTGTTTTAGGCTGTCGAGTCATCTTCCACCCATAGTGACTCCAAGGACACATCTCTCCCAGAATGCCCCACCTCCATCTGCAATTGTTCTGGTAGTCTATCCATAGAGTTTTCTTGGTAAAAATATGGAAGTTGTCTTCCATGCAGTAAACTTGAGTCTCCGCCCTCAGCTCTCTCCCATACTTCTGCTGCCCAGCACAAGTGACGTTTGACGTGTAGCAGACTGCCTTCCATTTGCTAGACACTGCCCAAGCTAGGAATGGAATGGGTAGGCCTCCGCTTGACTCTTCCTCCCATAGCTGAGACTGGTAGAGTACTAGAAACTCTACAGGTACAGTCCTAAGAGGGGATCTATTCCCTACTAGCCAAGAAAAGGACAGCCCAGCTCAGGGGGTACAAGTTCACTAGTCCTCTTGGAGTTCTTGTGGGAAGGGGAGTCCCTTTTTGCCATTCATTGTGCCAAGCATTGAAGTAAGCACTGGGAAAAATACAAGATGATCAAAAGTCAGGCACAGTCCCTGTCCCACATGGGGTGCACTGTATAAGGTGAAGGGAGAGCAAGTACTGAATCCCCATTTGCAGAGAAGCAGCATGGCTTAGTGGAAAGAGCATGGGATTTGGAGTCAGAGGTCATGGGTTCAAATCCCGACTCTGCCAATTGTCAGCTGTGTGACTTTGGGCAAGTCACTTAACTTCTCTGGGCCTCAGTTACCTCATCTGTAAAATGGGGATTAAGACTGTGAGCCCCCCGTGGGACAACCTGATCACCTTGTAACCTCCCCAGTGCTTAGAACAGTGCTTTGCACATAGTAGGTTCTTAATAAATGCTATTATTATTATTATTATTATTATTATTATTATTATTTGACAGATGAGGAAATTTAGGCACAGAGTCATCAAGTGACTTGAACAAGGTCACTGAGCAGGCAAGTGGTAGAGTTGGGATTAGAACCCAGCTCCTCTGACTCCCAACCCCGTGTTTTTTTTTTCTCTAGGCTACCTTACTTCATCTGAACTAAGGATCCCATGAGTACTTGAGAGAATGAAACACATCTCTAGGGATAGGGCAGTAGGGGCCTCCTGTTTGAGCTCTGTCCCAGGGCCTACCAGCAAGTCCTGTTGTTGCTGGAACAGCAGTGATGGAGGAATAGCTCTCAAGGTCAGACAGTGTAGACATTGAAAGAACTGATTCTGGGAAGGGAGCTGTCTTTCTAGAGCTTTTAAGTGCTAGGCTAGCTCTGCTCCACCTTCCCCTGAGGCCCCTCATTTGCTGAAGCTTCAGTTTCCTCACATAGAAATGGAGGATAAAAGCATCCCCAGGGAATTTTTTTGGAGAAGAGTCCATTAGTGCTAAACACCTCACAAGCATGCCAAATTATCTAATATTTTGTTCTCTTTAATGCCTGCTAGTTAGTCATAGATAATCCTGAAAGAAAAGGCAACATTCAAGTTAATGTGCTTTAAAGCATGAAAGCGGAGGCAGGCAAAGCTAGGGAAGCAGTACTCCTGTATCTACATGAACCTGGAGGGCTCATCGTGATGGCCCTACTCTGCCTGTCTGTACTGTACTCTGTACTGGACTGGACTGGTTTCTGCAAGCTGAGGAGGGAAAGAGAGAGAGGTTCCATTCTATCTTCATAATAATAATCATGATGATGATGACATTTATTACAGGACAAGCACATCAGGCCAGACTCAGCCCCTGCCCCACATGGGATTCACTGTCTAAAGAAGGGAGAATATGTATTTTATCTCTATTTTACAGTTGAGGAAACTGAGGCACAGCAAAGGTAGTCAAAGTGCCCTTGGCAAATGGCAGAAAATGACAATAATAATAATAATAATAGCATTTATTAAACACTTATTTGTGCCAAGCATTAACTAAGAGTTGGAGTTGATAAAATGAAAGCAGGTCAGACACTTGGAGAAGTACCATGGCCTAGTGGAAATAGTGCGGTCCTGGGAGTTGGAGGACCTGGATTATAATTCTAGCTCTGCCACTAGCCTGCTGTGTGACCTTGGGCAAGTCACTTAACTTCTCTGTGCCTCAGTTCCCTCATCTACAAAATGGGAATTCAATATCTGTGTTCCCCCCTATGTAGAATGTGAATCCCGTGTGGGACTTGATTCACCTTCTATCTACCCCAGTGCTTAGAGACAGTGCTTGACACTTAGTAAATACTAAACAAATACCACAGTTATTATTATTATTATCATTAGACCCAGTCCTGGTTTCACACGGAACCCTTCATTCATTTCCCCTCCCAGCCCTACAGCACTTAAGCACATATCTGTAATTTTATTTATTTATATCAATGTCTGTCTCCCCCTCTAGACTGTAAGCTCATTGTGAGCAGGGAATGTGTCTGTTATATTATTATGTTGTAGTCTCCCAAGCACTTAGTACAGTGCTCTGCACACAGTAAGCATTCAATAAATAAAATACAATTGACTGACTAACTCAAAGTAGGAGAGAGAAGGAGTATTGAATTCCCATTTTTAAGATGAAGAAACTGAGGCACAGAGAAGTTAAGTGATTTGCCCAAGGTCACAGCAGGCAAGCAGCAGAGCAAAGATTAAAACCCAGGTCCCCTGACTCTGGTCCCATACTCTTTTCATTAGACTGCACTGCTTCTCACTAGAACTTAGGCCTCTTGAATTCTGATCTTGTGCTCTTTCCAGTAAGCCAAACTGTCTCACTATCATTTCTGTTTCTGTGTGGCAAAGACTCAATGCGAGAATGCCCCTTTCACCCATCCTTTCTTCTTCCCAGCTCCATCTCCCAAATCCCTCACTCTTTCTAGTGGACAGTACAGTGGAGTGGAAAGAATATGGGAAGAAGTCAGAGATGCCAGGTTCTAGTCAAAGCTCAGCCACTGTACTCCTAGGTGACTTTGGGCAAATCATTTAAACTCTTTATGCCAGAGTTCCTTCATCTGTAACATGGAAATAATTATGCCTCACAAGGAAGTTTTGAGGGCAAAGATTAATAATAATAATAATTATTATTATTATTATGGTGATACTTGTTAATCACTTACTATGTGCAAGGCACTGTTCTAAGCACTGGGGTAGGTACAAGATAATCGGGTTGGACACAGTCTTCATAGGGTTCACAGTCTTAATCCCCATTTTACAGATGATGAAACTGAGTCCCAGAGAAGTTAAGTGACTTGCCCAAGGTCACACAGTTGACAAGTAGTGGAGCTGGGATTAGAACTCATGACCTTCTGACTCCCAGGTCCATGCCCTATCCACTAGGCCATTAAATAATTTGAAAGTGATTTGTAGGGGATTGCTTCATCCAGCCTTTCAGGGAATTACACAAATCAGCCAGTGGTATTTATTTAGCTCTTACTGAGTGCAGAGCACTGGACTAGGCACTTCAGAAAGTACAATACATTGGATTTGGAAGACACATTCCCTCCCCTCAAAGAGTTTTACAGTTTATTCAGGGAAACAGACATTAAAATAAATTAGAGATAGGGGAAGCAGCAGAGCATAAGGATATCAATCAATGATATTTATTGAGTGCTTGCTATGTGCAGATCACCAATCGTATTTATTGAGCGCTTACTGTGTGCAGAGCACTGTACTAAGCGCTTGATCACTATAGTAAGGGCTTGGGGGAGTTCAATAGAACAGAGTTTGTAGACACACGTTTCCTGTCCACAACAAGCTCACAGTCTCAAAGGGGAGACAAATAGTAATATAAATAAATCAGCTACAGAAATGTGCATAAGTGCTGTGGGACTGAAGGTCGGGTGAATGCCAAGTGCCCATAAGAAATAGATCCAAGTGAGTAGGTGACACAGAAGGGAGAGCGAGACAGGGAAAGAGTCAGTCAATCAGTTAATCGTATTTATTGAGTGTTCACTGTGTGCGGAGCACCACACTAAGCTTTTGAACTTAATTGGGGAAGGCCTCTTGTACATAAGTGCTTTGGGACTTAATGGTGAGTTGAATGTCAAAGTGCTTAAAGGGTACAGACCCAAGTGCTTAAGTGATGGAGAAGGAAGGGCAAATACAGTGGAGAAATGAGAGGTGAGTAGGAAAGGCTTCTTTGAGGACATGCTATCTTTGTAGGGCTTTAAGGATGAGGAGAGTGATAATAATAATAATGATGGCATTTGTTAAGCACTTACTATGTGCAAAACACTGTTCTAAGTGCTGGGGAGGTTACAAGGTGATCAGTTGTCCCATGGGGGGCTCACAGTTTTAATCCCCATTTTACAGATGAGGTAACTGAGGAACAGAGACGTTGTGACATGTCCAAAGTCACACAGCTGACAGTTGGTGGAGCCGGAATTTGAACCCATGACCTCTGACTCCAAAGCCCGGGCTCTTTCCACTGAGCCGCGGTCTATCATATATGAAGGGGAAGGAGTTGCAGGCCAGAGAAGAGGATGTGAGCCAGGCGTTGATGGCAAGACAGATGAGATCAAGGCACAGAGAGCAGAACAGCACTAAAGAAGCAAAATGAATGAGATGGGATGTAGTAGGAGATGGAGAGTGGCTTGTGTGCCTTAAATAATGATGGCATTGGTTAAGCGCTTAATATGTGCCAAGCACAGTTCTAAAGCAGATGGTAAGAAGTTTCTGTTGGATGCATAGGTGGATGGACAACAATTAGAGGTTTTTGAAGAGTGAGGAGATGTGTGCAGAATGATTTTTTAAGAAAAATAATCCTGGCAGCTGAATAAAGTATAGACTGGAGTGGGGAGGCAGGGAGGTCAGCTGGCTCTTTGTGTAGTCTGAAGCAAAAACCATCCCAAAGACCAACCATATGTAGGAGCGTCACACGTTTTGACAATGTTCATAGAATTACAATTCCTTTTCTGGTTCTGCTATTTGGTTTTTCCTCTCAAAATTAAATAAGATTTTTTTTCCACTTCCACTTTAGTATATTTATGAACAATGGCTATGACCATCAAAGAACTTGCCATTGACAATTTTGGATTCCATCCAAGCCCATTAAAAGTCTTCCAGTGTGGCTTCAGTTAAGCTTTATTGTTCAATAGTCCATCCTACTCTAAAACCATGAGGCTAGGAGAGGTCACCAAATGAACAGCTCCTTTATTGACTATTAGGTTTTTAGAATGTATGTCCTTCCCAATAACTAAATAAGAACCATCTCCAAATCCCCCATAATAAGGGATTGTCAGAATTAGAGCACCCATTAAAACTCAACCTTTCCCATTTCACTTCTGAATGATTCACTGTCTCTCACCTTCATGAGATTCAAGCCGTCTACTGCAGAATCTACAGCTTGTAAACAAACTGAAAAACATCCTTTTTCTGAGCTCAACAGTGGATCTATTCAGAAATGATTATCATGATTTCATGATAGAAAGAACCATAGCCTAGTAGTAAGAACATGGGTCTGGGAGTTAGAAGCCTTGGGTCCTAATCCCTGCTCTCCCACTTGTCTTCTATGTGTCCTGAGGCAAGTTACCTCACATCTCTGTGCTTCAGGTACCTCATCTATAAAACGGGGATTGATGACTGTGCTTCACGTGGACATGGACTGTGTCCAACCTGAATAGTTTGTATCTGCTCCAGCATTTAGTACAGTACCTGGCACACAGCAAGCACTTAACTATTACCATGAAAGAAAGAAACATTTTGTTTGTTTTTGCTGCTCACCGTTATTGACTCAAAAACTGACATTATCCAGTGGAGATATTGGATCCCCAAGTGTCATAATGCAGGCCTGGGTCCTTCCACCCCCCCTGCCCTCCCTTGCCCTCCCCAGCCCTCCCACCAACCTAGCCAATCATCTCCTCTCTCCCTTTTCATCTTTGTTGCATTTGGTTCGACAGCTCAAGAAGGGGAAAGTCCTTCTTCCAGGGGACAGAGCCCACAGCCCAGGCTGCAGAAACTGAGAAATTAGTCTGATAGACTTCCTCCCTCCTCCAGTGCCCCATTCTCTTCCCATTCATCTGATTTCCTAAATAAAGTTCATCCTGGTTCCATGAATGTGATGACTACACTGAACTTGGAAACGGGAAACAAATGCAGCTCAGGGGAATCATTAAGTGATGATGCTGGAGCATACGATGGAGCTGGGATTCTTCAGTTGTGTCTGGCTAAGTTCAGTTACAGAAACTGCCTGCAGATACAGAGTAGCCTATTCTCCTGCTACTTGCTGACACATTCAAAGTGTTAATAATAGCTTTATACTCTATTTCCCCTATTATTTATTTTAATGTAGACTGTAAGTTCATTATACCAAACAACTCTATTGCACTGTACTTTCCCAGGCACTTAGTACAGTATTCTGCACCCAGAAAACACTTCAGAAATACCATTGATTAATTAATTGACTTAGTAATAATGATAATAATAGCATTTGTTAAGCGCTTACCATGTGTCAGGCACCGTTCTAAGTGCTGACAGAAATAATTTAATCAGGTTGGATGCAGTCCCATTCCATATGGGGCTCACACTCTTAGCTCCATTTTACAGATGAGGTAACTGAGGCACAGAGAAGTTAAGTGACGCCCAGGGCCACACAGCAGACCTGTGGCAGAGCCAGGATTAGAACCCATATCTGACTCCCAGGCCTGTGCTCTATCCACTAAGCCATGTTGCTTCCAATGAGGGACTTGTAATTGGAAATCAAAGTATAGGGACTGGATTTTAGAATTTAGGGAATGGGGAGGCATGAGCCCAGAGAAATCATAACTGCTATTACCTTTCATAAAGAAAGCCTATTGTGATTTGATAATTCTCCAAACCCAGATTGAACCAGGACATTCTGATTTCAATTGGCCTCAAGCTGGTTAGGAAAACATTCACTGGTCCCCAAAACTGATATGCCAATGGGAAGGAGCATCAGTAGAAACCCACTTGGGATTCAACTCTGGTTGAAAAGTGTTCTGCCTAACCAGAGGTGGTGGTAATTATTTATGCCACCAGTAAGGTAAGGGTTTTAATAAGATTCCATAAGGTCTCCTTGTTGGGGGTGACCCTTGATCTAAGGAGCTTCTTGGGAGGGAAATCTTGTCCTCGGGATTATAGAGTTATTAAAGGTTATTGTGCTTGAGCTCAGAGAGAAGCAGGGGCACTGAGACCCTGGGAGTGGGAGGAATGGGAGGAATTCTGGGGCAAGGACAGGGCCATCTGAAACCAAAGCCCAGAGTGTGAAGCTCTACCCAGTCTATAGTCCAGGTGGGGACTTCACTCACCTGTGGTTGGAGTAGTTCCATTAATGAGAGGAATGGATACCAAGCATGCACCACTGACCCTGGGTGGCTAGGATGGGACAACTGATGATCCAGACTGCCAGGTTTGCTGGGGGCTGTTGACACCCTTCCAAAGAAAGGTGGGCCCAGCTTCCATAATCCTATGATCCAGTCCCACCCACTCAAGGGGTCTAGCCCAGCTCATCCAGGGCTCTGTCAGCCATTACCCAGAAGCTCTTACATGATATCATGCTAGAATAGGGAGGGAGCATTCTCTTGGCCAAGAGCCTGGGCCATTGGATTGATGCTGCCAGCGTTAATAAGCAGAGTAGCCTAGTGGAAAGAGCATGGGCTTGGGAGTCAGAAGGACCTGGGTTCTAATCCCAGCTCTGGCACTTGCATGCTGTGTGACCTGGGTCAAGTCACTTCACTTCTCTGGGCCTTGGTTACCTCATCTGTAAAATGGGGATTAAAACTGGGAGTCCCATTTGGGACATGGACTTTGTCCAACTTTTTTTTTTAATGGCATTTATTGAGCGCTTACTATGTGCAAAGCACTGTTCTAAGCACTGGGAAGTTTACAAAGTGATCAGGTTGTCCCACAGGGGGCTCACAGTCTTCATCCTCATTTTACAGATGAGGTAACTGAGGCCCAGAGAAGTGAAGTGACTTGCCCAAAGTCACACAGTTGGCAAGTAGGGAGCTGGGATTTGAACCCATGACCTCTGACTCCAAAACCCGGGCTCTTTCCACTGAGCCATGCTACTTTAGTTTGTATCTACACCAGCGCTTAAAAGAGTGCTTGTCACATAGTAAGTGCTTAAGAAATACCATCATTATCATTATTATTGTCATTACTATTATTATTAAGATATTATTATTGGTCTTTGCCTCTCCCTTCCATGTTGCTCTGGCGGGGAGCATTTCCCTCAGCACAGTGCGGGCCCTAGGTTGGCCAGACTCCTTGTCCAGTCAGGACATATTCCCTGGCTAGCCCAAGAGTCATTTGTCAAGCTGAGCACCTGTCTGTTCCTTTCTTTGGTTTCAGTCTGGTTGCAATCTGCTTTTTCTCCCGTTTCTTTCTGACACGTTCCCTCTTGCTATTATTATTATAGGTTGGCTCTGGTCTTATAACAGGCCATACCCTCAATAGGTTCAGGTTACTTGTTTGGGTAATCTAGTCCTTTCCCCAGTATTTCCCTTGAGAAAGAGGTAAGAATCCCCTGGAGTTGTCTGATAAAAAATAATAATTAATAATAATTGTGGTATTTGTTAAGTACTTACTATATGTCAAGCACTGTACTAAGCACTAGGGTAGATATAAGATATTCAGGTCACACCTGGGGCCCACAGTCTAAGCAGGAGGGAGGACAGGTATTGAATCCCCATTTTGCAGATGAGGGAACTGAAGCACAGAGAAGTTAAGTGGCCTGTCTAAGGTCACACAGCAGATAAGTGGCAGAGCAAGGATTAGAACCCTGATCCTCGAACTTGTAGGCCTTTGCTCTTTTCAATAGGCCATGCTGCTTCCCCAGCACCTACTTAGTGTCTCTCTCGTCCAAGACTCTTGAAAAAAATCCTTTCTGACCTAACTACTCAGAGTGATACGTTCATGGTAATTTGGAAATGTACAAATGTTATTTCTTTTGCTGTGAAATTGTTGTTGAGTTATTCGAGCTTTCTTTATTAATTCTAGCTCCCTTCCAAGAATGCCCCCTTTTCAAATGAACCCAATAATCCAACTGCCACCAGACACTCTTGGAAAATTGAAATGCAAAATTCTAAATCTTCCTCAACCATTCTCTTTTTAATATATCAAAAATGGTCTCACCTTTAAATCAGGTTTTCCTTGCCAATTGTATTCATCTCAACAGCGTGATTCACCTACACTCTGTGCTCTGAGCAGGAATAGTAGTCATGAGAAGTAGGATGACTCCCTGGTAGGTGATCTCTTTCTGACCCAATTCAGCCCTTGTAGAGGATGTTTGCTTACACCATTTTTTTTTCAAAACCAAATTGAGCCAACTACCAGAATCTCTAGGGGAAGGATTATGGCCTAGTGGAAAGAACACCAGCCTGGGAATCAGAGTACCTGCGTTCTAGTCTCAACTCCACCACTAGCCTGCTGTGTGACTTTTGGCAAAGTACTTAATTCTTCTGTGCCTCAGTTACCTCATCTGCTCCTCTGTGCCTCACTTACTTTATCTGTAAAATGGGATTAAATCACCTTGCATCTGATTTAGTGACCCCCATGTGGGACAGGGACTGTGTCCAACCTCATTATCTTAGAGAAGCAGCGTGGCTTAGTGGAAAGAGGATGGTCCTGGGAGTCAGAGGTCAAGGGTTCTAATCCTGGTCCCGCCACTTAGCTGTGTGTCTTTGGGCAAGTCACTTAACTTCTCTGTGCCTCAGATCCCTCATCTGTAAAATGGAGATTAAGACTGTGAGCCCCATGTGTGACAACCTGATTACCTTGTATCTTCCCCAGTGCTTGGAAAATAGTAAGTGCTTAACAAATATCATCATTATTATTATTATCTTGTCTTCCTCATTGCTTAGTACCATACCTGGCACAAAAGTAAGTGTTTATCAAGTTCCATTAAAAAAAAAACTCATGCTATTTAAATCCTGGGAATTAGGCAATATGCCAGAAAAAGATTTGATGATTGACATAACTGTAATAACAATAATTGGCCCAATCAATCTGCACCAGATACAGTAAATAAAATGGGAACCAGACTTGCCTTGTATCAATATCCAGGTTATTTGATAATAAAAATATTTGGTTTTGCTAACATCAGTTCTACATATGGGCCCTCTGGTTCCAAGTATCTTCATCCTGTCTTTCTCAGGCAATAGCTCTATATCTTAATAGAAATCCTCTCTTTGGCTTTGGGTATCAAACTAGGATTATTGCTGCACTGGTATCTTGACTTTCCCAGAAAGAGCCCCAGCTTCATATCATGAGCAGAAATGGAATGTGGATTTATGAGGTTCCAGGGTTAGGTCCCGGTGGATGAAGCTCCACTTTCCACAGAGTGGAATAGAAGGAAAAGAAAAGGGCAGTAGTGATGGAGATGGCTGCCCTCCCTCCTTCCTGGCTAGAAACAGGTTCTTTCTCTTCTAGGTCTCAGTACCTCATTCGGAAACCTCCTGACCAGGCTCTCACCAAGAAACCCTACTGTTTCAGGCCTCCATGTCTGCATGCTCCCTTTCCCCTGGCCTCCACTAAATGTCAGAAATTGCACTTAACTGTCACAGAACTGATCCCCTCCCATATTCCCTTTCCATCTTCCAACCACACACAATTTAGAACTAAAAGTGAGGAGAGAAAGGAAGATTTATGCTGAGGAGAAGGCATTAAAGGGAACCTTTGAAGTTCCTCTCCTGGTACCCCTAATTTCAACTGAGAAGACTCCTTCTTACCATCTCTACCCAGAAACACCCTGGACAGTCTCCCCATCCAGGAACTGCATCCTCCTTGCAAAGCTTCCATCAGTCACAATCTGCTCCTGACTACACTCAGAGAATTCCTCCCGGGCTTCACTCAGGTCCTGAAGCATCCATCCTGGACTCCATCTTTCACAAGAAGCCTTCTATCTTACCCTAGCCTTTCCCACTCCCTGTGACTTGGGCAAGTGACTTAATTTATCTGTGCCTCAGTTACCTCATCTGTAAAACAGGGATTTAATACCTGTTTCTTACCTACTTGGACTGTAAGCCCTGTGTGGGACAGGGATTAAGGGACATGATTATTTTGCATCTTCCCCAATGCTTAGAACAGTGTTCAATACATAATAAGCACTTAGCTAATGCTACAATTCATAAATCAAGCCTCAGGGCCATAAATGAATTAGGTGGAGGAAAAGTAAGAGTTATACTGTCCTTTTTAAATGCCAATAGCCAACTAACTCAGCAGTACAATGGCATTGGCATGTGAATAGGTGACCCACATGGGACTTACAATCTAAGTAGGAAGGAGACCAGCTATTGAATCCCTATTTTACAGATGAGGTAACCAAGGCACAGATAAATTAACTTGCCCAAGGTCACAGAGTAGGTACATAGCAGAGCAAGGATTAGAACTCAGGTCCTCTGACTCCCAGGCCCATCATCTTTCCACTAGACTATGCTGCTCCCTAAGTCTAAATATCTGGAAAATTACGTTTTTATTATTGCTGCTGTTGTTTTATTGTTTTTGCCCAATTGGCTAGATTATTTTTTCACTGCGTTTCTGTTGTCAGTCCCTCATATTTTTAGTTTATGAGTTCCCTGTGGGCTAGGAACCATGACTAAATTATTATCCTTTTACCTTTCCCCATTGCACAAAACAGTGCTTTGCCCAAACCAAATGCTTAGCAAATGTAATTATTATTATTATGAATAGTATTGCAAATACTGTTAATAACAATTTCTTTAATGTTTTTGTAGAATCAGCTCTTTAAATCCCAGACTAATGCAACCAATTATTTTGCAACTTGTCGAAAGATGTTTCCCAGCCAATTTTCTCAGTAAATGATGAAACTCCCACTCCCAGTCACCACGTTAGAGTTGGTAAACATGTTTCCTATCCACAAGGAGCATACAGTCTAGAGAGGAGCTTATAGTCTAGCTCTGTGCCAAAGTGCTGGGTTAGATACAGTACAGTCATATCAGACTCAGTTTCTTTTCCACATGGAGTCTCCAGTCTAAGGATGATGGAGAACAGGCATTGAATGCCCATTTTACAGACAAGGAAATAGAGGAACAGTGAAATAACTTTCCCAAGGTCACAGAGCAGGTAAGTGGTGGGGCTGGGATTAGAACCCACGTCTACTGATTCTCAGTCCTATATTCTTTCCACTAGGTCATGCTGTTTTCCTTTTGCCAAAGAGCTTTCCTAGGAAATCTTCTGGAGATGTCTTCATACACCCTAAAATAATCTGGAATTGGCAAAGTGCTCTGAATTCTTGAGATCTTTGCTCCCACCTTTACATTTAACTTCCTCCAAAGGACATGACTCATCCTCTCTCACCACTTACATTTTCATATCTTTCCTCCTATCAGTCCAGTTACTTTGCAAATCCCCTGAACAAAGACAGTCTCTAATTCCCTGCAAACTATAATTGAAGCAACTGATTTTCTAGAGTTCAAAGAAAGATGGCTCAAGGGACTTTCAGATGGACAAACGGTCCATGGGGAAGGAAGGAAGAGAGAATGAAAGAAGGGAAAATGGGGGACAGAGGGGAGAGACACACACAGGCACTCACACCCACAGTGCTCGAACCAATAAATCTGTCAGTGGGCCTTTGTCAAAAATTCTCATAGAGGACAATGCAAGATTACTGGCTTGGGAAAATGACTCTACTTCCTAGAGGAGAATATGTGAGAACCTTTTTTGCTTTTTGGTGTTCAATCTCTTTAATTTTGTATTTCTCTCCTACTGTGCTTACGGTGTGAAGAGCCCTGTACTAAGCTCTTTAGAAAGTATAATACAAAAGAATTGGTAGACACCATCTTTGCCTACAAGTAGTTTACAGTCTAAAGGGAGAGACAGACATTTTAAAAAAATGACAGACTGGGGTAACAGTAGAGTATAAGGTATATACAGTGGGGCTGTGGGGCTGTGGTGAACATCAAAGTGCTTACAGGGGTATATTCATTCATTCATTAAATTGTATTTATTGAGCACTTACTGTGTGCACAGCACTGTACTAAGCACTTGGAAAGTACAATTTGGCAATAGGTAGAGACAATCCCTACCCAACAACGGACTCACAGTCTAAAAGAGGGAGACAGACAACGAAACAAAACAAAATAAGACAAGTAGACAGGTGTCAGTACCATCAAAATAGATAAATAGAATTGAAGATATATACACATCATTAATAAAATAGAGTAATAAATACATGCAAATATATACAACAGCTGTGGGGAGGGGAAGGGGGTAGGGCAGAGGGAGGGAGTGGGGGTGATGGGGAGGGGAGGAGGAGCAGAGGAGGGGGGTGCTCAGTCTGGGAAGGCCTTCTGGAGTAGGTGAGCTCTCAGTAGGGCTTTGAAGGGAGGGAGAGAGCTAGTCTGGAGGATGTGTGGAGGGAGGGCATTCCAGGCCAGAGGTAGGATGTGGGCCAGAGGTTGACGGTGGGACAGGTGAGAATGAGGCCCGGTGAGGAGGTTAGTGGTAGAGGAGCAGAGTGTGCAAGCTGGGCTGGAGAAGGAGAGAAGGGAGGTGAGGTAGGAGGGGGCAAGGGGATGGAGAGTTTTGAAGCCAATAGTGAGGCGGTTTTGCTTCATATGAAGGTTGATAGGCAACCACTGGAGATTTTTGCGGAGCGGGGTGACATGCCCAGAGCGTTTCTGTACAAAGATAATCCGGGCAGCAGAATAGACTGAAGCAGGTAGAGACAGGAGGTTGGGAGATCAGAAAGGAGGCTGATGCACGAATCCAGTTGGGATATGATGAGAGATTGTACCAACAAGGTAACTATTTGGATGGAGAGGAAAGGGCGGATCTTGGTGATGTTGTGAAGGTGAGACCTGCAGGTTTTGGTGACGGAATGGATGTGTGGGGTGAATGAGAGAGCAGAGTCAAGGATGACACCAAGGTTGCGGGTTGCAGGAAGGGAAGTCAGGGAGAGGATCGGGTTTGGGAGGGAAGATAAGGAGCTCAGTCTTGGACATGTTGAGTTTTAGATGGCAGGCAGACATCCAGATGGAGATGTACTGAAGGAAGGAGGAGATACGAGCCTGGAGGGAGGGAGAGAGAACAGGGGAGGAGATGTAGATTTGGGTGTCATTTGCATAGAGATGATAGTTGAAGCCATCAGAGTGAATGAGTTCATGCAGAGGGTAAGGCATATAGGGGAAATGAGGGCTTAGTTTCCTCCTGCCTTTTCTTTAAAAAGAAATAGAAACAAGGTCCCTTAAGGGGATGGATTTTGCCAGTCTAGATATGTATACAATTATTTTGCATTCATTTCAGAGCACACTTTCAAAGCTTATTAAACTCACATCTCTCCAAAAGGCCTTTCCGAATTAAGCCCTCTCTTAATGATGGTATTTGTTAAGCACTTACTATGTGCACTAGGGTGGATACAAATTAATCAAGTTGGACAGAGTCCCTTTCCCACTTGGGGCTCACACTCTTAATTCCCACTTTACAGATGAGGGATCTGAGACCTAGAGAAGTTAAGTGACTTGCCCAAGATCACATAGCAAACATGAGGCAGAGCCAGGATTAGACCCCAGACCCTTCTGACTCCCAGGCCCTTGCTCTATCCACTAAGCTTCTCTGTTTTACCCTACTCACTCTCCCTTCTGTGTCACCTTTGCACTTGAATCAGTATCCCTTAAGCACTTGATATTCACCTTACCCTCAGCCCATACAGCACTGATGTACATTTCTGTAATTTATGATGTTATATTAATATCTGTCTCCATCTCTAGACTATAAGCCCCTTGTGGGCAGGGAATATGTTCAACCAACTCTGTTGTATTGTACTCTCTCCTACTACAGCCCTACTCTCCTACTACAACCCAGCCAGCAAACTTCACTCCTCTAATGCTAACCTTCTCAATGCACCTTGATCTCCTCTATCTCATCGCTGACCTCGCGCCCACATCCTTCCTCTGGCCTGGAAAGCTCTCCCTCCTCATATCTGACAATTGCTCTCCCCCCATTTCAAAATCTTACTGAAGGCATTTCTCCTCCTAGAGACCGTCCCTGACTAAGCCTTCTTTTTTCTTTTCTTCCACTCCCTTCTGTGTTGCCCTGACTTGCTCCCTTTATTCATTCCCCCTCCCAGCCCCACAGCACAGAACATATATACATATCTGTAATTTTATTTATTTATATTAATATCTGTCTCCCACCCTAGATTGTAAACTCTCTATGGGCCGGTATTTTGTCTGCTATACTGGTATATTATACTCTCTCAAACATTCTGTACAGTGCTCTGCATACAGTAAGCACTCAGTAAATAAGACTGAAAGACTGACTACTCTCCCAAGTGCTTAGTGCCATGCTGTGCATACAATACTCTATTATTATTATTGTTATTACTTATTTTATTTGTAAAGCACTTACTACATACCAAACACTGTTCTAAGCAGTGGGATGGATACAAGTTAATCAGGTCAGGCACAGTCCCTGTCCCACATGGAGCTCACAGTCTCAGTGGAAGGTAGATATTTAATCCACATCAATATCATTGATTGATTTTTTTTCACAAATGTTTTAAAATAGTGGGGAAGTGGAAATTCCTGGAGGACAAGTTTTCTTCCCTCAGTCCATAACATGCAATTTCCCAACCTCCTAGATCATTATACCACAACATATTTCTAAAGTTGAAAAAGTTTTTACCACAGAGGAAAGTTGAAAAAGTTTGAAAATCCTTTGGTAAACTGGAAGCTCTTAATAAATTATTATAAAAATGTTTTAGATAGGTTGATGGATATAAAATTGCAGTTGTGGAAAGTGATCACCTAAAAGTAGGAAATTTTGTTTTCCATTGCTAAAAGTATGAACAAATTTTTTTTTTTTTGCTACTCGAAGTTACTTTTAATGCTGGAGGTCCATTTCTATCAGTCATAGTAGAAATGTAAAATTATTTTTTCTCTAAGCACTAGCAACATCAACACAGATATTTTACTGTAAACAGGGATAAAATACTTTTGGGTAAGTTTAAAATGAATTCTCAGCTTCCACAGTCAATAGTTGGTGAAAATTGTCTTTGCAATAAACCAACTGATTAGCAACAAAACCTGTCCATGTAAGATTCCTTAGAAGAGAAATAATACTTTTAACAGTTTGCCAACTAACTGAAGGGTGGGTTCCTGGAAGGTTTTATAACTTTTCTTCCCACAGCCTATAACATGAAATTTCTCAACTTCCTAGGTTTTTTTTTCTTCCTTGAAACATTTCAGTACATTTTAGAGATGATATTCCTCTTCCATAAGGCTCATTTCAGGATTACCTGTAACAGGGCAAAGCCAGTGTGTTTTAGGAATTGATGGTATTCTGACAGTGCAAAACAGAGCACCAATTGTGAGTTTTCTTTCCCACAACACATAACTCCACTCCTCAAGTCTGCCAGACCACAACTTTCTTCTTCTTCAAATCTCTATTGAAATCCCACATCCTCCAGGAATTTCCAGTACCCCAGGTGACGTGACAGGTTGCATCTTTCCTGTATTAAACACTTAATACAGTGCTCTGCACACAGTAAATTGAATTTCCTGAGTTCTTACTGTGCTTGGGAGAGTGCAATACAACAATAAACAGACACATTCCCTGCCCACAACTAGTTTAGATTCAGCCTCCCCACCTGTCCCACCCAGGTGAGATGTTATGTACAATGAACATTGCCTCAATGCTGAGGCCTTGCCCACATTCCAAGACCTTATTGTTTGTGATCCCATTTTGCCATTTGATGATGACTATGGTGTGGGAGGCATTGATAGCATCTAATATCCCTGTCACTGAGAAAATTGTGTGAATGCATTGTCTAACTCCTATTTTCCAATTTGTCTCACTATACTCTGAAGTATTTAGGAATTACCTGGCCTATTTACTTTTAAAATTTATCTCCCAATTCCTTTGAAGTCATAAAGCATCCTATCAAATGTCTCAAAAGTTCCAATGAAATGTATCTCCTTCTCCTCGAATTATCCCATAGGCAGGACCAGACAGTATGCATGAATATACGAATGTATAGGACCAACATCCTGAGGGTTTTCAAAGAGTAGCTGCCACCATCCCCTTTCAGGTTCGCACCTGGAGAGTTTCCAGTACTCTACCATTCTCAGCTATGGGAGGGAGAGTCAAGCAGAGACCTACCCATTCCATTCCTAGCTTGGGCAGTGGCTAGCGAGTGGAAGGCAATCTACTACAAGTCAAAACTAACCCATGCTGGGCAGCAGCAGCATGGGAGAGAGTCAAGAGTGGAGACTTGAGTTTACTGTGCGGAAGGCGGCAACGGTAAACCACTTCTGTATTTTTACCAAGAAAACTCTGTGGATACACTACTAGAACGATTGCAGATGGAGGTGGGGCATTCTGGGAGAGATGTGTCTGTGGTGTCGACAGCATAAGACAAGACAAGCTGCCATCATAATTACTGAAATAGGAGGCTCAGAGAATTGGGTTTCCAGAAGAAGCAGTTCTCCAAATGAAGCAATCAAAAACTCAAAGCATGGCCATCACTGGGTGTTTTAAATCCTTGGCTCTGCCCTGATTCCTTCCCTTATGCTATGGGCTCAGTGTAGGAAGTGATCCGATCTGTGGGTCTATGGGATTTCTACCACTCAAGTGCTCTTCCTCCCTTGGTCTATTTTAGACTTGCACCTCCCTTTTCCCTCTCTCCCCACCTCTTGCCTCACCACAAAGGTAGCTCTGATACCTCTCTGCAGTAACAAAAAAAAAAAAAGAGTTCTGGCATTTGCACCCCCAGAATTAGCACTGGCACATTCCCACTCAAGATGGATTCTGATCAAGTTCCCGTGACAATGAGCCTAGAAGCAAATAAGTGGAAGACAAACAGACAGTTACTAAGAACAAAATCTTCCTGCACAACCATGGAGAAAAATTTCCCTTGGTCACAGGATGGAAATGGAAAAGCTGTTTCACTAGATTTAGCCAGTTGTTAGCTCCCTGAGGTCAGGATCATTTTTTTTTTGGAATTTACTTATTATGAGCCAGGCACTCTACTAAGCACTGTAGTAGATAGAAGCTAATCAGGTTGGACACAGTCCATGCGTGGCTCAGTGGAAAGAGCACAGGCTTGGGAGTCAGAGGTCATGGGTTCAAATCCTGTTTCCACCAATTGTCAGCTGTGTGACTTTGGGCAAGTCACTTCACTTCTCTGGGCCTCAGTTATCTCATCTGTAAAATGGGGATTAAGACTGTGAACCCCACGTGATACAACCTGGACAACCTGTATCCTCCCCAGTGCTTAGAACAGTGCTTTGCACATAATAAGCACTTAACAAATGCCATCATTATTATTATTATTACATGGGATTCACAGCTCTAATCCCCATTTTACAGAGGAGGTAACTGAGGCACAGAGAAGTGAAGTGACTTGCCCAAGGTCACATAGTAGATAAGTGGTGGAGCCAGAATTAGAACTCAGGTCCTTCTGGCTCCCAATCTCATGCTCTATCCACTAGGTCATGCTGCTTCTCACTGTACTCTCCCAAGTTCTTAAAATAGTGAACCCTTAAGCACTTGACATTCACCCTACCTTTAGCCTCAAAGCACTTATGTACATATCCATAATCTATTTTCATGTCTGTTCCCTACTCTAGACTGTAAGCTCTTTGTGGGCAGGGAATGTGTCTACCAACTGGTGTCCTCTACTCTTCCAAGTACTTAGTACAGTGCTCTGTACACAGTAAGTGCTCAACAAATACCAATGGTTTATTGCACACAGAAAGTACTCAGTAGATACCAATGATTGGTGCTACTTTATATTTCACAGGGGCTCATCAGCCCAATCCCTGCTTTCCCCCCCAGATCAACTTTCTAACATCCCACCCTACACCAAGGCTTCCCCCATTAGGTAGCCTTTTTCTGGAGTGCTCTACTCCCACTTCACCAAGCTCTTTCCCATTAGTCAAACCACTCCTGAAAGCCCACCTCCAGGATGTCTTGCCCAATTCAGGGAGTTCCTTACTGTTCTTGGCTAAACGCCCTCTTATTTCTCACCCCCATTCAGTGCCCTTACCCCTGCAAAGACACAGTGGAAATGCTCTATGTGGTGCATATGTTCAGTGTCTATCCTGTTGCCGCTATGCCTGTTAATGTCAGCACTACCAGGGTTAAATTGTATGTCCCAGAGGGCCGACTTCATCAAGTGCCATATGCCCATAAAGCATGGAATCCTTCTGTGAGGATGAAAGTGGCTCTTGTAGAGAAACAGACCAGTCCTCCCTTTATCTTGTGCTATGTTGATGGAAAACAAAAAAGGTAATGACAAACCTGAAAGGCATTTCATGTAAAATAAACAAATGGAAAGGTTCCAGCCATACATGGTCACAGCTCCTGGAGGTCATCCATCCGTATTTAATGAGATTTGAAACAGGCCTGGGCTGTTTTATTAATGTGAATCACAATTATGCAAGCCAAGTTGCAACAGTGACAATATAAATGGATTTACACCTTGGGCCTCAAGATGTGCCCCATGACAGTGGGAAAGGGATTGACTTTTCTAAAAAATGAAGTTAGAGATTTAACCAAGTGGATTACTAATGGGAGGAGAAAGAGGGTCAAGTCTTATTACACATTACTAGTCACAGCACAACACAGAGCCCTAGTTAAAGTAGGTGAGTGATTTGACCTGGCTTGGAAATTCCTGTACTCCACCTAGCTAAAGTAGCCCAAGAGAGCCCAGATGGCCCAGTAGAAGTTTATGAAGCCTTCACACTTCAGACAGTCCATTCGGTCTGCAATTATTTAGGGTGTGTTCAATACATCTCACTTACAGTTGCTTTTTCTTCCTGCTGGTAAATATATTTCTAATCCTTTTAGGTTCTAATCCTGGCTCCTCCACTTGTCTGCAGTGTGACCTTGGGCAAGTCACTTATCTTCTCTGTGTTTCAGTTACCTCATCTGCAAAATAAGGGTTAAGATGTGAGCCCCATGTGTGACAGAGACTTCGTTCAACCCAATTACCTTGTATCTATTCCAGTGCTTAGTACAGTGCCTGGCCCATAGCAAGAGCTTAATCAATACCATTTAAAAATACAGATATGCTACTACCATGCCTTCACTTCATATTCCTTCGGTCTTGATATGGTCCCAAAAGACATGAACCAAACCTATCACCTAACCTTGTAGACTGTAAGCTCCTTGCAGATAGGCATCATGTATTCCAATTCTATCAATCAATCATATTTATTGAGCACTTACTGTGTGCAGAACACCGTACTAAGTGCTTGGGAGAGTACAATATCACAATATAATGGGTACATTTCCTCCCCAAAATGAGTTTACAGCCTAAAGTGGGGGGAAGACAGGCATTGATATAAATAAATTACAGATCGGGCTTGGGAGTCAGAAGTCATGGGTTCAAATCCCGGCTCCACCACTTGTCAGCTATGTGACTTTGGGCAAGTCACCTAACTTCTCTGTCCCTCAGTTACCTCATCTGTAAAATGGGGATTAAGATTGTGAGCCCCACATGGGACAACCTGATCACCTTGTATCCTCCCCAGCGCTTAGGACAGTGCTTTGCACATAGTAAGCGCTTAACAAATACCAAAATTAATATTATTATTATTAAAGTACTTAGTACAAGTGCTTAATACAATCCTCTGCACACAGTAAGCACTCAATTAGTACCTTAGTTGATTTATCACCCGGGGTACCACCCTATCTTCTGTCCAACCTAGGTCCAAGACGGGCGAGGGGATGTTTCAGGGGAGGGAGAGAAGGAAGAACAACCAGGATTCTATGTGGCCTCCGTCATACTGCCCTGACCTGACGTAGGATACCACATTTGCTTCCATAAGATACTTCACAAGGTTGGCCAGTCCCCAGATACACATCATCATTTATTCCCAGCCACCCCAATGATGTTCTCACTGCATAGACTCTTTCCAGCTGCCCTCTCCCCGAGATCCTCACCCACATCTTCTTTTCCTCTCTGTTCAAAGGTCCTCAAAATCTCTGGGGCCCACAGGAAGCCTAATCGAGGAAGCTGAAGAGATGGGACACTCCCTCTACTTCTGCCACCAGCCCCTCCCTGCAAGCTACTGCTCTTGTTCTGGGAGGGACTGAGGTAGAGATAAAGATTTCTGTTAAATCATATAAAATAAGTACCACTGTATGAGTGTGCTGGTTAGGAGAAGTCCAAACGACAGTGGTGGGGATTATTTCAGTGCTCCGTCCAGGTTTAGTAGTTTAGTGTATTGCAGATGTTTACTAAATTATAAAGTAATCCATACCAGTGAAAGAAACACTCAGAGAATATCACTAAGATATTATGGGGGGAAATGGGTTTAAAAGAGCATTTAGCAGACTATCGACCCAAAAAAGCATTTTACAACACAGGTCATGCTTGCTGCTGTGTTAGTTTGTTCTAGCGAGATGGCATGAACTCATCTGTAAAGTGGGGATTAAGACCATGAGCTCCATTTGAGACATAGACTGTGTCCAACCTGATTACTCTGTATCTGCACCAGTGCTTAAAACAGTGCCTGGCATATAGTAAATGCAAAACAAATGCCATTGAAAACAAAAAAAAATTGCCTGAGGAGACCCTGGTGCCTGCTGCTGCTTTTAAGGTCTCATTCATTCAGTCATATTTATTGAGCGCTTACTATGTGCAGAGTACTGTATTAAGTGCTTGGGAGAGTACAATAGAACAGTGCTTTGCACATAGTAAATGCTTAACAAATGCCATTATTATTATTAACAATAAACAGACACAATCACATCTCAGAGATATTTTGTTCTATAATCACACACTGCACCCATTCCATACCAGTGAGTGAGAGGTCTGCAGTGAGACAGATGAGATCAAGGTACAGTGAGAAGTTTAGCATTAGAGGAATGAATTGTGTGGACCTGGATTGTAGTAGGAGAGTAGCGAGATGAGGTAGGACGGGGCAAGGTGATAAGTGCTTTAAAGCCAATGGGGAGGAGTTTTTGTTTGAAGCAGAGGTAGATAGGCAACCACTGGAGTTTCTTGAGGAGCGGGGAAACATGGTCTGAATGTTTTTGTAGAAAAATGATACAGGCAGCAGAGTGAAGTGTGGACTGGAGTGGGGAGAGGCAGGAGGCAGGGAGGTCAGCAAGGAAGATTATACAGTAAATCAAGGTGACATAGGATAAGTGCTTGCATTAATGTGGTAGCAGTTTGGACGGAGAGGAAGGGAAGGATTTTTGTGATGTTGTGAAGGTAGAACTGACAGAATTTAGTAATGGCTTGAATATGTGGGTGGAACGAGAGAGAGGAGTCAAGGAGAATGTCAAGGTTATGGGCTCATGAGACGGGAAGGTTGGTGGTGGCGTCAACAGTGATGGGAAAGTGAACAGGAGTACAGGTTTTGGGTGTGAAGAAAAGAAATTCAGGTTTAGCCATATTAAGTTTGAGGTGATGGGAGGACATCCAAGTAGAGATGTCTTGAAAGCGGGAGGAAATGTGAAACTGAAGAGGGAGAGAGATTTGTGCTGGAGATGTAGATTTGGGTGTCAACAGCATAGAGATGATAGTTGAAGCTGTGTGAGCAAATGAATTTTCCAAGGGAGTTAGGTGTAGATGGAGAAAAGAAGGGGACCCAGAACTGAAACTTGAGAGACACCCACAGTTTGGGGAGGCACCTGCGAAAGAGATGGAGAATGAGTTGCCAGAGAGATGGGAGATGAACAAGGAAAGGACAGTGTCAATGAAGCCAAGGATGGATAGTGTTTCCAGGATAAGGGAGTGGTCAACAGTGTCACAGCAGCTGAGAGGATGAGGAGGACTAGGATGGAATAGATGCCATTGGATTTGGTGAGAAGGAGATCATTAATAATGGGAAGAGTGTAGACATAAACTGATTAATGTACTATAAAAATGAGAGGAAAATAGCAGACATACATAAATCAATAAGAAATAAAAAATAAACATAAGAAGGCTGAGGAGGTGGATGCAGTGACATAACAAGGAAAGTAGGGGATCAATCAGGCAATGCCTCCTCTGGGAGGTGATTTCTGGGGAGGGCTTTGAAGGAGATGACAGATGTGGTTTGGTGAAGCTGAGGTGAGGATGGGAGTGGTGCTCTGGAAAGAGAGAAAGAAGTGAGCAGTGGGTCAGAGGCAGAAGAGTCATGAGCAAAGGACATTTAGTAAGTTTCCTTGGGAGGATTAAAGTAGAACACAGGCTTGGGAGTCAGAGGGCATGGGTTCTAATCCCGGCTCCACCACTTATCAGTTGTGTGAACTTGGGCAAGTCATTTAACTTCTCTGTGCCTCAGTTACCTCATCTGTAAAATGGGGATTAAGACTGTGAGCCCCACGTGGGACAACCCAATTACCTTATATTTCCCCCAGCTCTTAAAACAGTGCTTGGCACATAGTAAGCGCTTAACAAATACTATTATTATTATTATTATTATTATTATTATCATTATTATTATAAGCTAGGGTTTAGTAGGAGAAGAGAGCAGATTGTCAGGAAGGAGATAACTGATGGTGGCCTTGAAGGCAAAGGTCAAAAGTTTGGGGTTCATGCAACAGGTATTGGCAAGCTTTGAAGAGGGGATGAGGTACTCCAATTGGAATTTTAGAAATACTTATTCCTTAAGGAAAGTGCATCTCCTTAAAATGCTGTGAAAAGTAATTGAGTGGGCTGCTAGGTCCCTGCATTGTTCATTCAGGCACACCCACCCCCATTAGTGAATAAAATGAGGTGGCTTGGTACAAAAAGCACTAAGAAAAATGAGTTGTAGTTTCCTCTTCTCTTAAACAACCAGTAGTGTGTGGTTCTCTTCTTTCTGTGCTAGGAAGCTTTGCAATGAAATTTTCTGGGGTCTGCTTGGAAGGCAGCATTCCACATGCAATGACCTGCTGAGTTTTCCCTAGTTTTTATATTACTGCTAAATTGCACACATTATTTGTTGGCTATTCTGTGAACCCTGGGATTTATCTATTCAGAGAGGAGATGCAAAACCTCTTGACAGATATAAAAGGAGTAGTAATAATACTATTTGCTAAATGCTTGCCGTGTGCAAAGTACTGTGTTAAGAACTGGGAAAGAAATACATGAATGAAGTACAGATACGGCACTCGGACCCCAAGGGGCTCACAATCTAAGAATGAGGGAGGGAGTAGGATTGGTGACAGACACATACAGTCCTCTAGTGTGTAAGCTCCTTGTGAGCAGGGAACGTTTCTACCAACTCTGTTATACTGAACTCTCCCAAGCTCTTAGTACAGTGCTCCACACATGGTATGCGCTCAATAATTATGATTGATTGACTAACATAAGGAAAGGCAAACAAATTGCAAGAGTCTAAGTGGGTGAAAAATGTGATTTCAGACTCCTTGCAGCTCAAACAGTCACAAAAGCCACAGCTGGAGTCATGGTGGTGACAGCCTCAGTGTTCTAAAAAGTGGAGAAGATCAAATCCTTTTCCAACTGCAGCAGGGGTTGATTGGGAAAAAGGGAGTGGAAAGGAGGAAAGGGGGGCTTAGGGAAGGCCTCTTGGAGGAGATGTGCATTCAATAAGGCTTTGAATGGTGGGTAGGGTAATTGTCTGTCAGATTTAAGGAGGGAAGGCATTCCAGGCTAGAGGCAGCGTGTGGGCGAGGGGTTGGTAGCGAGATAGATGAGGTCGAGGCACAGTGAGATGGTTAGCATTAGAAAAGTGAAGTTTGCTGGCTGGATTGTAGTAAGAGAGTAGCGAGGTACAGTAGGAGAGGGCAAGGTTATTGAGTGCCTTGAAGCCAATAGTGAGGAGTTTTTGTTTGATGTGGAGGTGGATGGGCAACTCCCAGAGTTTTCTAAGGAGTGGGGAAACATGTCCTGAATGTTTCTGTAGAAAAATGATCCAGGCAGCAGAGTTAAGTGTGGACTGGAGTAGGGAGAGACATAATGCTGGGAGGTCAGGAAGGAGGCTGATGCAGTAATTCAGGTGGGATAAGATGAGTGATGTATTAAGGTTGTAGCAGTATGGATGGAGAGAAGAGGGCAAATTTTAGTGATACTGTGAAGGTGAGACCAACAGGATTTAGTGATGGATTGAATATGTGGGTTGAATGATAGGAGTCAAAGATAATGCTAAGGTTATAGGCCTGTGATATAGGAAGGATGATAATAATAGTATTTGTTAAATGCTTACTATGTGCCAAGCACTGTTCTAAGCACTGGGGTAAATACAAGGTAATCAGGTTGTCCCATATGGGCCTCACAGTCTTAATCCCCATTTCACAGATGAGGTAACTGAGAAGTTACCCAAGGTCACATAGCAGACAAGTGGTGGAGTCGGGATTAGAACCCATGTCTTTTGACTCCCAAGCCTGTGTTCTTGCCACTAGGCTATGATGCTTCTCAGTGATGGGAAAGTCATCCCTGTAGCAGGAGTCAATCAATCAATCATATTTATTGAAGGCTACTGTGTGCAGAGCACTGAACTAAGTGTTTGGAAAAATATGATACAAAAATATAACAGGTACTCTCCCTGACCACAGTGAGCCTGCAGTCAGTTTAGACACCCATTATACAGATAGAGGGACTGAAAAGAGGACTGGCCTGGTAGTGAGAAGGTCATGGGTTCTAATCCCAGCTCTACCCCTTGTCTGCTCTGTGACCTTGGCCAAGTCACTTCACTTCTCTGGGCCTCAGTTACCTCTTCTGTAAAATGGGAATTGAGGCTGTGAGCCCCACATGGGTCAGGGACTATGTCCAATCCAATTTGCTTCTATCCATTCCAGTGCTTAGCAAAGTGCCTGGTGCATAGTAAGTGCTTAACAAATGCTACAATTATTATTATTATTGAAGAGAATCAGCTCAAGGTTATTCATAACTGTGGTGAACAGAACCCCATTCATACTCAGCACTTGAGCAACTTTACAGAGGGGAGGTGGTTTACCAATCAATCAGTTAATGTACTCTGTTATACTATACTTGCCCAAGCAGTTAGTACAGTGCTGTGCACATGATAAGGGCTCAAAAAATGATTGATTGATTGAGCACTTACTGTATACAGGAGTACTGTACTAAGCACTTGAGAGAGTACAGTATAATAAAGTTGGCACGACATAATCCCTGCCCAAAGAAGTTTACAGAATAGAAGGAAAGGCAGACATTAAGATAAATTACAAATAGGGGAAATGGCAGAATCTAAGCATATGTACTTAAGTGCTACAAGGCCAGGGATGAAGTGAATATCAAATGTTTGAAGCATACAGATCCAAGTGCATAGAAGAAAAAAACTTTTTGTCAGCTAAAATGTTTGCAAGAGCTTAGGCATGGGAATACACTCAAGAGGTTTATTGTGAAGATTTGAACCCTGTGGCTAAAACTTCAGTGGATTTAGATTACTGACTTTTCTTGAGGTAAATGGTATTGCATGAATAGCTTACCCTGCTCTTTTTTTTAAGGCTGCAAAGGGATAAGTTCAAACATTCCCCCTTTATCAGTCTCTTTGCCAAAAAAAAGTATCTTATTAACTGTAGCATTATCTTTGAGTCAGACTTCTGGAATACTGGCATACATTCATAAAGATATGTAGGTGATTATGAATCACTTCAGAGTCACCATACGATTATGGTCTGCCAATGAGTCTGAAGAAAACTGGTTTTCTACCAGCTTGCATTTGGCGAAGCCTACATACAACCAAAGATTTGTTATTGGTAAAACAGAACTTAATCTTTCTGAATTCTGCTACTTCACAGTAGCTTGTCCAGTGCAGAACTAGACTGAGAAGCAGAAAATTGAATTAGGAAAACCAGCATAACAATTTTGATATGGGCAGACAGAATTCAGTAAGAGGTTTCATGAACTGAGGAAAGCAGACACAAAATGCCATCACCTCCACAAAACGCTGAGAAGACTGTAGAGGCTGCTGCTGTTGTGGTCACTGTGGTTGGGGCTGGGGCTGTGGACTCTGAGCCATGAAAAGCCTGAAATTCTGCTCCTTTTCAGCACAGAGCCCCACAGAGCTTAGTTTTATGTCTTTAACATCTTAATATTTTGTTTCATTTCCCCTTATTTGTGTCTCCAGACCCTTCTCCCTCTTTTTACTTTCAGATTGTGAATCTCTGAGGGCCAAGAACTCTGTCAAAATCTCACCTACATATTCTTTCCCTAATTGTGGTATTTGTTAAGCACCGGACACTGTACTAAACACTGGGGTGGATACAAGCACACTGGGTTGGACATAGTCCCTGTCCCCCATAGGACTCACAGACTTAATTCCCATTTTATAGATGATGTAATTGAGGCACAGAGGAAGTGAAGTGACTTGTGCAAGGTCACACAGCAGACAAGTGGCAGAGTCACAATTATAATCCAGATCCTTCTGATTCTCAGGTTCATGCTCTATTCACTAGGCCACGCTGCTTTCCCTGTGTTTAATACAGTGCTCTACACACACGTAAATCCTTAACACTATTACTACTATCTCATCTTAATCTGCTTCCTCACCATTTCCCTTAAACTGCCTTTTTACAGGACAGGATTACCAACGGTGGAATACAATCTATTCAAAGACAGTGATCAACAGAACTCAACTTCAGATCATCACAACTCAACTTCAGTGAGTAGGACAAGTGACAAACAGGGACAACAGCAGAACAAATGCTTTCATGATATGTGGCAAGTATTCTGTCCTTTTAGCACTGTTTTCCTAAATTATTCAAATCCATTAGAATTATATTCTTGCCTTCTTAAGGATTATCCCCTCTATCCCATTTAGTGTCATTTGCAAATGTGATGAGTCCTCAATTCCTTCATATAGGCCAGCAATAAAGGAATAGAACAGAACCAGAGCCAAGACAGATCCTTGATTGGCACCACTCATGACCTCCATTGACACTTAGCCATTGCTAGCTGCCATTTGGGTATGACCTTTAAGCCAACACTGTAACCACCCAACTGTTGGCTGGTCAAGGTCATTCATTACCAGCTTTTTTATGAGGTTGGTAATTATGGTATTTGTTTAGTGCTTACTATGTGCCAGGCACCATACTAAGCGCTGGGGTGGATATAAGCAAATCAGGTTGGACACAGTCCCTGTCCCACATAGGGCTTGCAGTCTTAATCTCCATTTTACAAATGAGGTAACTGAGGCACAGAGAAGTGAAGTGACTTTCCCAAGAACACACAGCAGACAAATGGCAGAGCTGGAATTAGAACCCATGACTTTCTGACTTCCAATCCTGTGCTCAATGCACTGGGCCACATTCCTGTCATTGAGATGGAATGGAAAACTTTACTGAAGTCTGGTGAGAATACAGGTATAGACACTTCCTTAGCCAGTTAGCCTGGCATTGACTCATTGCTTAATGATAATAATAGTACTTTTGTAGTAATAATATTGAGCATTACTGGGTGCACTGCACTGTATTAGGCTCTTGGGAAAATGCAATAGAAGAAATGAAGAATTCCCTATCCACAAGAAGTTTACATTCTAATAAGAGATGCAGACATAAAAATATTTACAACAATCATATTTATTAAGAACTCACTATATGCAGAGCATTGCACTAAGAGCTTGGGAGAGTACAATGCAACCAGTTAGTAGAAACATTCCCTGCTCAAAGGAATTTGCAGTCTAGAGAGGGAGACCGGCATTAGCATAAACAAATTATAGACTGAGCCCCCTCCTTCCCCAAACTGAGCCCCCTCCTTCTTCTCCCCCTCTTCCCCGTCTCCATCCCCCCACCTTACCTCCTTCCCTTCCCCACAGCACCTGTATATATGTATATACGTTTGTATGTATTTATTACTCTATTTATTTATTTTACTTGTACATATTTATTCTACTTATTTGATTTTGTTAATATGTTTTGTTTTGTTGTCTGTCTCTTTCTCCCCCTTCTAGACTGTGAGCCCACTGTTGGGTAGGGACCTTCTCTATATGTTGCCAACTTGTACTTCCCAAGTGCTTAGTACAGTGCTCTGCACACAGTAAGTGCTCAATAAATACGATTGAATGAATTAATTAATTACAGATATATACATAAGTTCTGTGGGGCAGAGGGAGGGATGAATAAAGGGTGAAAATCCAAGTGCAAGAGCAATGCATAAGGGAGTGAGAGAAGATGAAATGAGGACTTAAGTCAGGGAAGACCTCTTGAGAGAGATCTACTTTAAGTAAGGCTTTGAAGGTGGAGGGAATGATAATCTGTCAGGTATGAAGAGGGAGGGCATTCCAGGCCAGAAGCAGAATGTGGGTGTAGAGTTGGTAGTGAGATAGACAGGATCTAGGTACAGTGAGTAGGTTGGCATTAGAGGAGTGAAGTGGATGGAAGTAGGAAATTGAGGAGGTAAGCTAAGTAGGAAATCAGGGAGGTAAGGTACAAGGGAGCAAGTGCTTTAAAATTGATGGTAAGGAGTTTCTGTATAATGTGATGGTGAATGGACAACCGCTGGAGGTTCCTGAGGAATAGCAAAACATGGACTGAATGTTCTGTAGAAAAACAATTCAGGCTGCAGAGTGAAGTATGGACTGAAGTGAGGAGAGTCAGGAGGCAGAGAAGTCAGCAAGAAGGTTGATGCAATTATCAAGGTGGGATAGTATAAGTGCTTGGATTAACATAGTAGTAGTTTGGAGGGAGAGGTAAGGACAGATCTTAGAGATATTGTGGAAGTTGAGTTGTCGGTGGGACATCTTCATAGAGGTGTCCTGAAGGTAGAAGGAAAAACAAGACAGCAGAGAAGGAGAGACATCAGGGTTAGAGATGTAGCTGGGAATCATCCATATAGAGATGGTAGTTGAAGCCATGGGATCAAATGAGTTTTCCAAGGGAGTGGATGAAGATGGAGAACAGAAGAGGACCCAGAACTGAGCCTTGAGGGACTCCTACTGTTAGGGGGTTGGAGGCAAAGAAGAAGCCTGTATAAGAAACTGAGAATGAGCAGCCAGAGACATAGGAAGAGAACCAGAAGAGGACAGTGTTGATGAAACCAGATATGGGTATTGTTTCTAGGAAAAGGAGATGGTTGAGTGTCAAAGGCAGCTGAGAGGTTGATGAGGATTAGGATGGAGTAAAGTCAATTTGGAAAGAAGATCATTGGTGACCTTCAATAGGTCAGTTTTGGTGGAGTGAGTGGGGGCTGAAGCTAGATTGGATCAGGTCAAGGAAGGAATTGGAGGAGAGGGATTAGAGGCATTGGGTTAGACAACTCTTTCAAGGAGTTTGGAAAGAAATGCTAGGAGGAAGATGAAATGATAACTGGAGGGAACCATCTGATAAAGGGAGGGGTTTTTTAAGAGAGAAGAGACATGAGTATTTTTGAAAACAGTGAAGAAGCCATTGTAGAGTGAACAGCTGAAAATGGTGGTCAGGAAGAGAAGAATGGAGGGGCAAGCATTTTGATAAGTTGTGAAAGGATGTGGTCAAAGCCACTGGTGGAAGGGTTGGATTTTGAGATAAGTTGGGAGATATCTTGAGATAATGCGGGGAAAGTTGGGAGAGTTGAATAAGGGACAGGAAGAGGGAGGGACTGGAAAGGAGCAGGGAAGATTTAAGGAGATCACACCTGATAATTTCAATTTTCTCAATAGAGTACATGGGCAGGTCATTAGGGGCAAGAGATGGGGGAACAGGGAGTTTGAAGAAGGAATTATATGTCTGAAACAACTGGTGAGGCAATGGGCATGGGAGTCAATAAGGATGGAGAATAATGTTGCCGGGCAGAGGAGAAGGCAGCATTAGAACTAGCAAGTATGAATTTTGGGTGGATAAAGTTGGCCTGATATCTGGATTTTCACCAGCAGGGCTCTGCATCTAGTGCCGAGGAGTGAAGAAAACGGATAGTGGACATGATCCAGGTCTAAGGGTTAGTGGTTAGTACAGTGCTCTGCACAAAGTAAGTGCTCAATAAATACGATTGAATGAATCGTAGGAGATTGGCCAAGGGATAGGGGAGCAAGTGAGTTGAGTTCAGTAAAGAGGGTGGTGTAAAGGTGTCAATTTGGTTATCGAGGAAAGGTAGTTTGGGTATGAAGACTAAATGGAATAAAATAACTGAATGTACAGTTTAATTCATTCATTCAATCATATTTATTGAGTGCTTACTGTGTGCAGAGCACTGTACTAAGCTCTTGGGAAGTACAAGCTGGCAACATATAGAGATGGTCCCTACCCAACAACGGGCTCACAGTCAAGAAGGGATGTGCATATATACTCAAGTGCAAGGATATGTGTAACTAAATATATAAGTGCTGGAAATGTCTCCTAAATTTAAACAGTTTGGGAATTAAATGGAGAAGCAGCATGGCCTAGTGGAGAAAATATGGGCCTCAGAGTCAGAAGGACCTGGGTTTTAATCCCAGCTCCACCACATGTCTGCTGTGTGACCTTGGGCAAGACACTTAACTTCTCTGTGCCTCAGTTACCTCATCTGTAAAATGGAGATTAAGACTGTGAGTCGCACGTGAGGCATGGATTTTGTCTAATCTGATTAGCTTGTATCTAGCCCAGCACTTAGTAAAGTGCCTGGCACATAGTAAGCACTTAACAAATACCATTAAAGAAAGGCTTGGTGGAGAAGGGGGCGGAACTTTAGGAGGGCTTAGAATATGGGGAGATCTCTTTCTGCTCTGATGGATTTGGGGAAGGAGGGAGAGGGTTGAAGTTCAGAGAATAGCATGAAAGGAGAGAGAAGAGGGAGAGTCTGGAGCCAGATATAAATAGATGAGCTTGGAGGGGTGAAGAAAGTAAGCTGGGGAGTAGCAGGTGAAGAGAGCAGAGCTGTAAGATGGCGAATGTTGGTGGAGAACCTTGAAACTTATGTCAGTGGATTATGGTAAATGGTATAAGGGATGGCTCAAGTACTCCTGATTGGGAAAAGCATTTTGAAATATTTTCAAAATTTAAAAACTCTATTTAAAATCCAATCTTTAAGAAATGCTCTGTTTTCCTACTAGCATTACTAATAGGAAGCTTCGTAATAACGTACCTAATAAGACCCCTAGTCTACTGGGGGAATTCCAGAAATGAGAAATGTGATTCAAAGTTCTTTTTCCTTCTGCATCAGGACAGATGAGTAAGATGAAGGAGATAATGAGGGTTGTGAAAAAACAGGAAATTTGCTCTTGCACCATTATGGGGCCCTTAATTAATCTAGATGATGACACACTCAATAGCACAATAAGAGTTGCTGGGATGACCTAATTTTATGCTAATGCAAACAGTGTCCTTTTCTGAAGGTCTTTAAAGCAGAGCAGATACTCATCTGTTTGGGATGCTTTAGGAGTGACCCAGCTGTAGCCTTTTCCTTTTCCCAGCTTTCCTCATCACTGTCGCCAGTACATCCTTCCTGTTTCTCAGGTTTGCAACCTTGGTGTTGTCTTTGCTACCTCTCTCTCTTTCACACACTGATATCTAAGCCGTCACCAGATCCTGTCGGTCTTTCCCCAGAAACACTCAATGGATCCACCCTTCCTGTAGCCTCTTGCATCTACTTCTCCTTGCTGGCCAGGGCAAATAGGGCTCAAGCCCAGTCCTTGCCATCTGTGAGCTGAGAAACAACCTGGAGTCTGTGCCCAGTTGCCAAAAGTCAAGCAAGCAGGTCCTATCAGGATTCCGAGTGTCATCTCTTCTCTCCCCTCCCCCCCCCATTCTCCCATTCATGCCCTCAAGCCAATCATGTCAATCATGCCAATGACTAAGGCAGGAGGGAAGAAGGATCAGGGAGGGGAAAGACAAAGACTTGCTGTCACTTGCTCTCTGGATTTGGCTAGAACTAGTCATGCCCCCTTATACAATTTTTCACCCCTCCCATCTTGACTATTACAGCAGCTCCCTTTCCATTTTCCCTGTCTCAGACTCTCCTCATCCAGTCCATCCCTTGGGCCTCAGCACCAAGCCTTTCTTTACGCATTGGTTCCACCTGGTCTATCACTTGCAAGAATCCTTGTGCCTCTACTGCTTCTGGGATCCCCCATTACCAGAGTTGCTGTCAGTTCTGAGGTGTCTCATCCCAGTAATGCTATCTGCTTTCTGGGAGGTAATTCTAGTAAATATTTTCCCCCAAATGGCCATGGAATAAGACCCCTTCCCATGCCCACTCTCTTATCCCACACCCTGCACCTATTTGGTGACTGTTTTGTGCAGCGCCAATCAGCACAGTGAAGTGTATCGCATGACTCCTCCCTTCTCGAAAGGCTTTTAACTCTCCCTCACATCTGACTATTGGATTTGGGTCTCGCTAGCTGAGTCTCCTACAGCAAAAACCAATCTGTTCTCTCACTACATTTTTTAAAGCACTCAATCAGCTCTCCCCATCCTATCTCTCCCTGATGATCTCCTACTAAAGCCCAGTCCACACACTTCACTCCTCAAGTGACAGCTTGCTCCCTTTAACATTGCTAAAACCTGCCCTTTCCTCTCCATCCAAACTGCTACCTCATCAATCCAAGTATTTAGCTTATGCCACCTTGATTATTGTATCAGCCTCCTTGCTGACCTCCTTGCCTCCTGTCTCTCCCCACTCCAGTCCATACTTCATTCTTCTGCCTGGATCATTTTTCTACAGAAACATTCAGGCCATATTTTCCCACTCCTCAAGAACCTTCAGTGGTTGCCTATCCCTCTCCACATCAAAAGGAAATTCTTTACCATCGGCTTGAAAGCACTCAATCACTTTGCCCTCTCCTACCTCACCTCACTACTCTCCTACCACAATCCAGTTGGCATATTTCACTCTTCTAATGCTAACCTTCTCACTGTCTTGTCTACCTCACTGCCAACCTCTTGCCCACATCTTTTCTCTGGCCTGGAATGCCCTCCCTCTTCATATACAAAAGACAATTACTCTCCCCTGCTTCAAAGCCTTACTGAAGGCATGTCTCCTCCAAAAGGCCTTCCCTGACTAAGCCTTCTTTTCCTTTTCTTCCACTCACTTCTTTGTTGCCCTGACTTGCTCCCTTTATTCATCACCCCTCCCAGCCCCACAACACTTAGGTACATATCTGTAATTTTGTTTATTTAAACTAATGTCTGTCTCCCCCTCTAAACTGTAAGCTTGTTGTGAACAGGGAATGTGTCTGTTACATTGTACTCTCCCAAGTGCTTAGTACACGGCACTGCACACAGTAAGTGCTCAATACACGTGATTGACTGACTGATTCACTGTTCCTCAATCTTGTCTATCTCACTTCTGACTCCTTTCCACGTCTTCCTTCTGGCCTGGAACTCCCTCTTCTTCTATATATGCCAGATCACCACTCTCCCTGCCTTCAAAGCCTTATTAAGGTCACATCTCCTACATGAGGCCTTTCCCAATTAAGCCCTCTTTCCCTCCAACTCAGTGTCTCTTCTGCATCATCTATGTGTCTGGCACATAATAAGTGCTAAACAAATACCATAATAATAATAATTATATTATTATTGACCTTTGGGCATTTGACACTCATCCCACCCTCAGGTCCACAAAACTTATGCACAAATGCATAAATTATTTATTTATATGAATATTTGTCTCCCCCACTAGACTGAAAGCTTGTTCATTCATTTATTCAATCATATTTATTGAGTGCTTAGTGTGTGCAGAGCACTGTACTAAGCGCTCAGAAAGTACAATTTGGCAACAGATAGAGACAATCCCTACCCAACAACGGGCTCACAGTCTAAGAAGTGGGGAGACAGACAATAAAACAAAACAAGTAGACAGACATCAATATTAATGTTGTTGTGGACAGGGAATGTGCCTGCCAACTTTGTTGTACTGTACTCTCCTGAGGGCTTAGTAATAATAATAATGATGATGATGGTATTTATTAGGCACTTACTATGTACAAAGCACTGTTCTAAGCACTGGGGAGGTAACAAGATGATCAGGTTGTCCCATGGGGGGCTCACAGTCTTAATCCCCATTTTACAGATGAGGTAACTGAGGCCCAGAGAAGTTAAGTGACTTGCCCAAAGGCACATAGCTGACAATTGGCGGAGCCAGGATTTGAACCCATGATCTCTGACTCCAAAGCCCAAGCTCTTTCCACTGAGCCATGCTGCTTCCCGTACAGTACTCTGCCCTCAGTAAGCCCTCAATAAACACCATTCATCGATTGGTCAATTATACCCCAGGTCATGATCTTAGCTCATCCAAGCAAGACTCCTCACTGGCACCTAGCCACCACTCCCACCATCTTCCTTACCTGGCATGCCCTCTCCACCTCAATCTGTCAAACCCTGATCTTACCCCTCTTCCTAAAGGGAATCCCTGCTCTTATCACTCCACCCCCTACAATATCCCCAGCATTTATGAACCTAGCTGTAAATTATACATTTATTTCAGCATGCCTGAATTGTCCCATCAAAGTAAGCTCCTTAAGAGCAAAGACCCCATCTTAGTTTTCTCATGGAATTCCCCTCAGCACCTAATCCTGGATGTAGCACCAGGCAGATGCTAAGTTAATATACTGCCACCACCACTACATGTCTAAGTGGGGCAAGATAATCCAGGAGAAAAGTATGTACACTGATCACTCCATGTAATTTTGAATGACTATAAAGAATCAGATTTAATAATGATGGAAAAGAATGATATGAAAATGATCACAAAAGCGAGAGGAAAAATATAGACGCTTTCTGGTGGCAAAAGACAATACAGGCTGTCCAAAAAGATTCCGTTTTTTCATTACACAAACAAAAATACTCCCACAGCTTTAGTATCCTGTGACTTCCTTAGTGCTCGTGATCTTGAAAATGTTCTGGATTTTCCAGTCTAATTTCTGGGCTAGTTTCCTCTCTGGTTCTGGGGTCTCTCAGGTTTCTGGGCTTTTTGCCTTGAAACGGTATAGATCAATTCTCTTTGTCCAGTTTTGTTCCAAGTAAAAATTTATCCCGTTCACTATCACTACTGCTAGATTAGGGCCTTTTACAGCCTTCTGATCCTCTCCCTAGGTGGAGAGGAGATAGAAGCAAAGCCAGAAAGGGATGCAGTGGGGTACAGTGCTGCATATCCAGAAATGGAGAGCTAGAATGCAGGGTTTCTCACTCTCTGGCCCTGATCTATACAGCTTCCCAAGCCCAGAGGGGAGAAACCAGCTAACAAAACAAATATACTTACCCTCAACCAGCCTGGGGTGGGGTGAGAAAATGGCAGGATAAGCAGGCCTAGGAAGGCTCGGCTAGCAGGAAGATCTGGGTTCTAATCTCAGCTCCACCACTTGTCTGCTTTTTGACCTTGGGCAAGTCACTTCACTTCTCTGTGCCTCGGCTGCCTCATCTGTAAAATTGGGATTAAGACTGTGAGCCCCATGTGGGAGATGGACTTTGCCCAACCTGATTACCTTGTATCTACCCCAGCTATTACAACAGTGCCTGTCCAATGAAAAACCCAAAAAACCTCCAGCACATGTAACTGCTTTCACTCAGACTGACCACCCACTTCTAGGGTATTTTACAAGTGCATTGAATCTGCTGTGCCCCAGACAACCTTCTGCCCTCTACCAACTCTCCTCCAAATAGTTTTGCCATCTGCTCTCTTTCTGGTTGAGCTTGCTCACCAACAGGCCCCTGAAGAATCCCTTCCGGAAATGAAAATGAATGAGTGGAAACTGTTTGAGTCTATTTTTCCCCTAACGGAAGCCCACAGATATTTCCCAGGACAGATAAGAGTTCAGGGCATTATACAGAAAAGAGAACACTATACACTAACCCAGGAATAAATTCACTTAGAGTGTTGGGGTTTGCTCGCCTAGGACTGGGCCTGCTTCATTAGAGAAGTTTCTTTCCTGCACAGTGAGTTTGACTGGGAAAGTGGAACAGATATTTGGATGGGGCAATGTTATTTTTTATCTCAGGCTTCAGTGGTATTTATCTTTAGCTTCCTGTGTGCTGGGCCCTGCACTAAATGCTTGGGAAAGTACAATACAGCAGAGTTGGTAGAAATGATCCTTACCCTCCAGGAGTTTACAGTTTACAGGAGAATTTACAGTCTGTAGGGGAAAAGAACCAAGAGAGGACCGGGAATTTACTGAGGGGAGGGAAGGGGTGCCTCAGGTGTGGACAAAGGACAGGACAGTGTATCCCACAAGTAAGCAGGCCTGGGCTCATCCCTATTCCAGGGAATAAATCCAGAACTCATGAAGAACTTCCTCTAAATAGGTGAGAGGGCATAAGCATTTGGGAGAGCCCACGATGGACAGCTGCCCTTATCAGAAACTGAATGGGAGCTCAGAGGAGTCCGCCAGAGGAGGGTGTGCTTCAAGGGCAGAATCAGAGCCAAGGAGAGGCAAAATTGAGCTCCTTTAAGATAGCTATGCCCTCTTCCCCCACACTGCTCATTTTAGCCCGGACAACTGGATTTGCCACCTTGTACTCTGCATCACCCTGGTATGCTGTTTAATAAATGTTTTTTGAACCTATGTTTAAATAAAACAAGGATACTGTTCCCCCAGCATCTCTGTATACAATCTTGGTACTCTGAGAGGATTTATAAATAGTTAGCGGATTTATAAATAGTTAATCCCTTCAACAGATACTGGGGACTGTTAGGTCTCTAATATTATTAACAGCTGTCTAGACTGCAACTCCTTTTTCTAAGTTATTTGAATGTGATGAGGCAAAATATGGAATTTGGATGAATGCTTCATTTCAGTTGCACCACCATTCCTCAGAAGTTCTGAACAGAGAAAGTAAGAGCAGTTAGCACATTCTGTGCATCTCTGCTGCACCACCCAGCCCTATCAGATGCCATTTCCCCTGAAGCCTGGACCCTAGGAAAGGGAATAAAGGGCATGAGCAATTGCCCCGAGCTCTGCACCAAGCAGGTAATCAAGGCAGCCAAGGAGGCTAAGGCAGCAGGGAAGCATTATCCAGGCCCCAGCCCAGCTCAGTCACCTGCTATGCACTACCTTCCTCTCCAGAGACTTCTCTAGCCTTGGCCTCAAATAATAACAATGACAATAGTAATAACAATAATAATAAACAGTGACATTTAAATTACAATCTACTATGTGCTTATCATTGCAATTGCGATTAAAATGCAATGGCAATAAATTCTCATGGACAGGGACTGTGCCTGCCAACTCTATTGTATTTCACCAAATGGTTAAGTTTTGAGAAGCAGAATGACTCAGTGGAGAGAGACGAACCTGGGTTCTAATCCTGACTTTGCCACATGTCTGCCTTGTAACCTTGGGCAAGTAACTTATCTTCTCTGTGCCTCAGTTACCTCATCTGTAAAAAATGGGGATGAGTGTGAGCCCCATGTAGAACGGGGACTGTATCCAACCTGATTAACTTTATCCACCCCAGCACTTAGAACATTGCTTGGCACATAGTAAGTGCTTAACAAATACCATATTTGTTATTATTATTATATTAAGTGTTCACTATGAGGTAAACACTCATAGGCTAGATACAAGATCATCAAGTCCCACAGGGCCTCACAGTTTAAGTAGGAGGGAGAACAAGTATCGAATCCCCATTTTGTAGATGAGGAGACTGAGGCATAGAGAAGTGAAGTAATATGCCCAAGGTCACAGATCAGACAAATGGCAGAGCCACTGCCTCCCAGGTCTGTGCACTTTCCACTAAGCCATACTGCTTCTCCAGAGCACTGCACTTAGTTTAGTGATCTGAACACAGTAAATGCTCAATAAATACCACTGATTGATTGAAACACTACGTAGTGGGATAGATACCATAGAAACAAATCAGACACTGCCCCTGTTCCACATAGGACTCATAGTCTAAGGGGAAGGTAGCACAAGTATCCTTATTGAAGGCACATCTCCTCCAAGAAGCCTTCCCTGACTAAGCCCTCCTCTCCTCCTCTCCCATTCCCTTCTGCGCCGCTCTTACTTGCTCTTTCATTCATCTTCCCTTCCATCCCCACAGCACATATATATATGTATTTATATTAATGTCTGTCTCCCCATCTAGACTGTGAGCTCACTGTGGGCAGGAGTATGTCTTTTTATTGTTATATTGTACCCTCCCAAGTGCTTACTACTACTAATAATAATTATAGCGATGGCATTTATTAAGCACTTACTATGTGCAAAGCACTGTTCTAACCACTGGGGAGGTTATAAGGTGATCAGGTTGTCCCACTGGGGGCTCACAGTCTTAATCCCCATTTTACAGATGAGGTAACTGAGGCACAGAGAAGTTAAGTCACTTGCCCAAAGTCACACAGCTGACAAGTGGTGGAGCCAGGTTTTGAACACATGACCTCTGACTCCAAAGCCCGTGCTTTTTCCACTTATCCATGCTTCTCATACAATGCTTTGCACACAGTTAGCGCTTCAAGAAATTTGATGGAATGAATGAATGAAGGCATCATCCCTATTTTGTACACGGAAAAACTGAAGCACAGGGAAATTAAGTGACTCATCCAAGGTTACATGGCAGGCAAGTGGCAAACACCAGATGAACACAAGTCCTATGGTCTTTCCACTAGGCCCTACTGCCCTGAGTCGTGCTGTTTCTGGTTCAAGGGGAGGCAGGCAGCCACAGAAGAAAGCCCAGACTTGGGAAGGGTTGATCAGTCAGACAGAGCACCAGCTCAGGAAGCACACGATTTAGGCTCACGAGGTCCAGCCCCCTCACCCAGCTGGCCCCGTTTGAAAGCATTCGGAGCCAGCTTCATGTTTTCAAAATTATGCCTGCTTACTTCATTATTTTTCCTTCTCCTGCTGGAAGGATTGCCACTGGCTGTAATTAAATATCTGATTTTAAGTCGAGGATGTTAAAAATTGTTCAGCTCTTGTACGGGAGAGGGACTAAAAGCCTCCAATTTCCTTTCATGAGACTAAAAGGAAAGTACATTACTGATTTTAAAATATAATGGTTACAGCTTCTTAGCCAAATCCCAGCTCTGAGATCCCAAGAAGCTGAATTATTGATAATCTGGCTTCCTTGGTGAAATTAGTGATAGTGATCTCAAGACAATGGCTGCAATGATACTTTATATAAACTCTTAGGGAAGAAAATTAAGTGAAACTTAGAAAATGGGCCCATAAATGGGAAGCAGCATGATCTACTGGATAAAGCATTGGCATGGGAGCCAGAGGACCTAGGTTCTAATCCCAGCTCCATCACTTGTCTGCTGTGTGACCTTGGGAAAGTCATTTAACTCTTAACTTCTCTGTGCTTCAGTTTCCTCAACTGCAAAATGGGGATTCAATACCTGTCTCCTTCCTACTTAGACTATGAGCCCCATGTAGATCAGGGAATGTATCCAACTTGATCAATTTGTATCTATACCAGTGCTTATAACAGTGCTTGACATATAGTAAAACACTTAACAAATGCCATTAAGAAAAAAAAATCCAAGAAGGCCACCCCACTAGATTGGGTTTCCAGACCGGTGAGAGAATGTGTGTCTCTGCCTCAGCATCTATTCAATCAATCACTAGTATTTATTGAGTGCTTACTATGTGCAGAGTACTGTTCAAAATACAGCAGAATTAGCAGATACTTTCCCTGCCGTAAAGAGTTTACAGCCACGAGCCCCTGGGCTTGCTAAGCTTCATTCCTTAGGAATAATCCTAAGTGCTTAGTACAGTGCTCTGCACATAGTAAGCGCCCCCAAAATACAGTTGATTGATTCTATCTTTCCCTGAGTCGTGATGCACTGCAGAAGAGAAAGGAACTTAAGTATGAGAACACTGAAGGAGGTTAGGAAAGTGGTACCTGCTAGCAGATGTGGGTAAAAACCTAGGTGAATAAATTCACAAGCTAGAAGTCTTTGAAGAGTCATTAAAGGGTGAATTAGGGATTTTAGATAGTCCATTCTTAACTATCAGGGTAGATATCCAGAGAAGCAACCATTGCGTGATTCAGAAACAGACTCCTGGGCAGGATGGTCTATTGTAGTGACCCAGGATTTGCTTCTCATATTTCCTAACAGGCATGCCACTGGCTTCCTTTGCCATGAGAATACTTACTAAGCATTTTTCACCTTCAAAGTATTATTAAGGTCACATCTCATTCATTCATTCATTCATTCAATCATACTTACTGATTGTTTACTGTGTGCAGAGCACTGTACTAAGCGCTTGGAAAGTACAATTCAGCAATAGAGACAATCCCTGCCCACACCTGGCCTGGATTAAGCCCTCTTTTCACCAGCTCACTCTCCCTTCTGCATCCTCTATGCACTTGGATCTGTGATGTCTGGGCATTTGGTATTCGCCCCACCCCTACCACACAGCACTTATGTACATATCTTTAAAATATATATTAGAAATGATTCATATTAATGTCTGTCTCCCCCTCTAGACTGTAAATTCATTTTGGACAGGGAACATGTCCGCTAATTCTGATTTATTGTACCCCCCCCCAAACACTTAGTAGAGTGTTCTGCACATAGTATAAATGTCATTGATGATGATGATGATGATGATAAGTTCTGTGTGCTTAAGATTTAAAAGGACAGCAATGTTACAGGCAAATGGAATTAGTCATGTGCTTTTAAAATGGAATTGTACTTATTTTAACCAATTATAAAATATGGCTTGAAAAGAAACACCATTATCCCACTGCCTATCAGTACCCCTTGCAGAAAGAACAGTCAGTGACAATCCATTTACCCCCACATTCAATTTGAGTCATTTTTCCTCTAAAGCTGACAGAGAGCAGTGTTTGAAGGAGGGAACCAAGAATGATTAATGAAATACTGAGTAAGAGAGTATAGGGAGGAAGAATAAGCCGCGTGTGGGGGGAGGGACCACTTAAGGACTCACTGAAAGAGCAAAACTCTAGATGAGGAAAGAAGGAGGAGAAAAGATCCAGGCAATGTTAAGAGAATTAAAATGGAGCTATAAACTAGCCGTGGAGCTTTATCTATCAGGCATATTTTAATGGTATTTATTAAGCACTTACTATGTATCAAACACTGTTCTAAGGGCTAGGGTAGGTACAAGTTAGTTAGGTAGGACACTGTCCCTGTCCCTCATGGGGCTCACAGTCTGAGAAGAAGGGAGAACAGGCATTGAATCCCCATTTTACAGTTGAGGGAACTGAGGAACAGAGAAGTTAAGTGATTTGCCCGTGGTCACACAGCAAGCAATTGGCACAGCTGGAATTAGAACCCAGGTCTTCTGACCCCCAGGCCTGTGCTCTCTCCACTAGGCCATGCTGCATCTATAGACAGTGGAAACTAATACAAAGAATCAGTCGTATTTCTGAAGCACCTACTGTGGGAAAAGCACTGCACTAAGCAGATGAGAGTGTTCAAGAGAAGAAGTGATGATCCCAGCCCATGAGTTGCTTACAATCTAATTGGGGAGTCAGACAAAAAATTGCTAGAAATCAAGAAACTGGTCTGAATTTTGGCCACACTGCTATATACCCATAAAGGAGATTCAATCCCAGCCATCCTATATTCATGAGGCTCAGAGGGAAGTGTAGACCTTGAAATACCATTCAGGTGTTCATTAACAAAGATGTGTAGGTTCCAAGAACCACAGCTGAGCCATACCCCCCAACAGGCTCCTTGTAGGCAGGGAATGTGTCTGTTTATTGTTATAATGTACTCTCCCAAGCACTTAGTACAGTGCTCTTCACTTGTGCTTTTCAATGAAAGAATGACTAGCCCAACAGGATTTAATTCAGAATATTAAGAGATCACACAATATTGAGGGAGAGGCTTTCGTGGTAAGTAATTGCCACTCCTGAAGGATTTTACAGCTGATTAATAGATCACCTACCTAGTAATCATCCCGATTGGCAGTTTGGTGCCCAGTCTTAACTGCCTGAGAGAGTCGTGAAAATCTGAGTGTAGGGTGACATCCACCAATGATGTTTATAACCAAATTAACCCAATTTAACCTTCTTTTTTATCTCACATATAACCTGGAAAAGAGAAATAACTTACCACACAAAATGGATCTGACTAGGTCCCTCAAGGTGAGAATCAGACCTCCTTAGCTCAATCCAAAGAGCCTTAGCTTCTCTGTGCTATGAGCTCCACCCTCTAAGGGAGCTTTTCCACCCTATTGGCTTAGACCCAGTTCCTTTCAAGAACATTGGAAACACCCTGGAAGGGTGGGTGAGGGAAGGTCAGATCCATTCTGATGGCCATCTGTGATCTGGCTAGCAAAAATAATTTGCCAATAGAAATTTAAAGTTCAAGTAGCAGAAAATATAAAACAATGTGAACAAAAGTGCAATAGTAATAATAAAAATTATGGCATTTGTTTAACACTTACTATGTGCCAGACACTCTACTAAGTGCTGGGGTGGATTCAGCAAATCAGTATGAACACACTCCCTGCCCCACAAGGGGCTCACAGTCTTAATCCCCATTTTACAGATGAGGTGCCTGAGGCACAGAGAAGTAAAGTGACTTGTGCTGAGGGAGGGCACTTGTCTGCTATGTGACCTTGGACATCTGCCAAGCTAGCTCTCTTCCTCCCTTCAAAGCCCTACTGAGAGCTCACCTCCTCCAGGAGGCCTTCCCAGACTGAGCTCCTTTTTTCCTCTCCTCCTCCCCATCCCCCCTGCCCTACCTCCTTCCCCTCCCCACAGCACCTGTATATATGTTTGTACAGATTTTTTACTCTATTTATTTTACCCGTATGTATTTACTATTCTATTTATTTTGTTAATGATGTGCATCTAGCTTTATTTCTATTTATTCTGATGACTTGACACCTGTCCACATGTTTTGTTTTGTTGTCTGTTTCCCTTTTCTAGACTGTGAGCCCATTGTTGGGTAGGGACCGTCTCTATATGTTGCCAACTTGTACTTCCCAAGCACTTAGTACAGTGCTCTGCACACAGTAAGTGCTCAATAAATACAACTGAATGAATGAATGAATGAATGAATGGAAGAGCTGACATTAGAACCCATGACCTTCTCCCAGGCCCATACTCTATCCACTACGCCATGCTGCTTCTCAGGACTTGGTACAGAAAGTAGTGAGTGCAAAACCACTAAGGGTATGCATAGAGGGATGTGACCCAGGAGAAGCAAAATTAATCAGAGAAAGTCACCTGGAAGAAGTGGGATTTTGAATATGAGGAGGCAGCTGTGGTCTGAGGAATCAGAAGGGGAAGGAAGTTCCAGGCAGGAGAATATGCCTGAGTTAGGTGTGAGAAGCTGAAGTCAGAACAAGGCACAGTGAGCAGTGAGCTTGGGAGGAAGGGAAAGTATGACTGACTAAGCCCTCTTTTCCTCTTCTCTCACCCACTTCTGCATCACCCTGACTTGTTCCCTTTATTCATTACCCCCTCCCAGCCCCAGAGTACTTATGTACATACCTGTATTTTTTTTATTTATGTTAATGTCTGTCTCCCCTCCTGGACTGTACAATCTTTATGGGCAGGAAATGTGCTTGTTCTATTGTTATATTGTACTCTCCCAAGCACTCAGTGCAGTGCTCTGCATAAGGTAAGCTTTCAGTGAATACAATTGACCGACTGACTATGAGTCAGGATGTAGTAGAAGAGAGTGGATAGGTAAGAAGAGGAAAGAACTGTAGGAGAACCTTAAAACTTATGATCAGAAATTCCTTTATGATGTAAAGATGAAACCCATAGAGGTTTTTTGAGGAGCGGAGAAATGGGTGCAGTAGAGTGAGGTGTAGACTGGAGAGGGGAGAGGCTGGGGATGGGGAAAACAGTGAAAACTTTAAGCTCACTGTGGGTAGGGAATGTGTCTGCTAATTCTGTTGTATTGTGCTCTCCCAAGAGAATAGTACAGTGCTCTACACATATTAAGTGCTCGATAAATATGATTGATTGACTGACCCTGATAAAATGATCAGCCGGGATATGATGAGTGCCTGGATCAGAGTGTTGGCCATTTGGATGAAGAAGAAAAGATGGATCCAGCAAATGTGGGGGAAAAGCAACTGAATTTAGCATAGACTGGATGTGAGAGTTGGATGGGAGCAAGGAATCCAGAATAATGACATGGGTGCAAGCTGCAGAAATGGGGAAAATGGAACTGATGTGAACTCTGATGGAAAAGATGGTGAAAAAGTTTGGTGAAAACCAAACTCATCTCCCCTCCTAAATCCTGAGTTTGGTTTTCAGCATACTGAATTTGAGGTCTTGGTGGGACATCCCTATTGGAGTTGTTTTGGAGGCAAGAGGCAATGCAAAAGAGCAGATGAGGAAAGATGTCAGGACTAGTGACCTTCTGCATACAGGCAGGAGCTACTGAGCTGACCGAGAGATTTGAATATGAAGGAGAAGGGACCCAATAAAATGTATAAAGGGACCCAGAACAGTTGGGGAGTGAGAGACAGAAGGGGAACCAGTGAAGGAGAATGAGAAAGAGCAGAGCCAGAGAGGAGTAGAAAACCCAGGATACTACTTTTGTTGATCAAAACAAGGTTAGATGGGGTTGCCTGGAGGAGGGAGTGGTCCATTGTCAAAACCTGCTGAGAGATCAAGGAGGATTAGGATGGAATAGAGATCATTAGATTTGGTGAGGAAGAGGTCATTGGTGACTAGAGAACACAGTCTCCTAGTTGAAGAGGTGAAAACCTATAAGGTTAAGCAGGAACGTGGGAAAAGGAAGTGGAAAATAGGAATTGGATTTAGAGGTTTAATTGCAATCCATTCCAGGAATTTGGACAGGCGTGGAAGCAGGGGAATGTGGTGATAGCTGGTGAGAATTTTATTTTTTTTAGAATGGGTGAGACTTGGGTCTGTTTGAAGGCAATGTGAAAGAGGTCATTCGAGAATTGACCATTGAAGATGGAAGTTAAGGAAGAAATAAGAGTAGAAATAAGTGTTTTTAGAAGGTAAGAGGCAAAGACTTAAGGGGAAGATTTCTGAAAGTAAGTGGGTGATCTCTTGAGAGGTCATTTGGAAGGACAAGAGAGTGGGTCTAGGGCAGAAGTAAATTATGGAGACAAGGGAGAGCTTTGGGGAGCATAATGCTTACAAGGAGGAGGCTCAGTTAATCAATCAATGGTAATTATTGAGTGCTTACTGCGTTCCCAGCACTGTAGTAAGTGCTTGGGTGACTGCAATACAACAGAGTTGGTAGATACATTTTCTGTTCACAATGAGTACAGTCTAGAGGGGGAGGATGCAGGGGGTGTTGGGAGTTTCAGGAAGAAGTGAAAAGTCTGGAATAATTGGTGGGGGCAATGGGTAAGGGAGTCAATGAGGGAAAAGAAGCTATGCTGCTAAGTGGAAGTAAGACAGAGAAAACAAGGTTGAATTTGAAGTGGCCTAAGTCGACCAGGAACCTGGATTTCCTCCAACAACACTTTGTGGCACGGGTGCAGGAATGAAGAATGAGGATTATGGAGGTGATCTAGGCTGAGCTGCCAGAACAATATTGACAGAGAGTCATAGCAATGAGAGAGTTATATTCAACAGAAAAGGCAGTGTTGAAAGTGTGGATTTAATAATAATAAGAACTGTGGTATTTTTTAAGTATTTACTATGTGCCAGGCACTGTAATAAGCATTGGGGTGAATATATGTAAATTAGGTTGGACCCAGTCCCTGACCCACATGGGACTCACAGTTTCAATCCCCATTTTACAGATGAGGTAACTGAAGCACAGAGAAGTGAAGTGACTTGCCCTAGGTCACACAGCAGACAAGTGGTGAAGCTGGGTTTAGAACCTATGACTTTCTGACATCCCAGGCCTGTGCTCTACCCACTACACCACACACGATTTTTGCAACGAGGGTGAGGAGGAGAAGTTGGGAGTCCAGGTGGGGCATAAATAGCTTGGGATAAGGGTTAGGGGTCTAAAGTCAGTCTTCTTTGTGGGGAGAGAGAAGAGTTTTGCTGAGAGGGACAATTTGGGTGAGATATGTTAGAGAATTGTGATCATAGAGGGGATCTTTCAGAGTTGGTGAGATGAGAAATGGTACATTGTCTAATATAAATAATAATAATAATAATGGAATTCGTTAAGTGCTTACTATGTGCAAAGCACTGATCTAAGTGCTGGGGGGATACAAGGTGATCAGGCTGTCCCACGTGGGACTCACAGTTTCAATCCCCATTTTACAGATGAGGGAACTGAGGCCAGAGAAGTTAAGTGACTTGCCCAAGGTCACACAACAGACATATGGTGGAGTCGGGATTAGAACCCATGCCCTCTGACTCCCAAGCCTGGGCTCTTTCCACTGAGCCACGCTGCTTCTAAATGTGACCCAGACCAAGACTGAACTCCTTATCTTCCCTCCCAAACCCTGCCCTCTCCCTGACTTTCCCATCACTGTTGATGGCACTACCATCCTTCCCGTCTCACAAGCCCACAACCTTGGTGTCATCCTCGACTCTGCTCTCTCATTCACCCCTCACATCCAATCCGTCACCAAAACCTGCCGGTCTCACCCGCAACATAGCCAAGATCCACCCTTTCCTCTCCATCCAAACCACTAATCTGCTGTTTCAATGTCTCATCCTATCCTGACTGGATTACCGCATCAGCCTCCTCTCTGATCTCCCATCCTCCTGTCTCTCCCCACTTCAATCTATACTTCATGCTGCTGCCCGGATCATCTTTGCGCAGAAATGCTCTGGGCATGTTACTCCACTCCTCAAAAAGTTCCAGTGGCTACCAATCAACCTACACATCAGGCAATAACTCCTCACTCTAGACTTCAAGGCTCTCCATCACCTCGCACCCTCCTACCTCACCTCCCTTCTTTCCTTCTACAGCCCAGCCTGCACCCTCCACTCCTCTGCCACTAACCTCCCCACTGTACTTCGTTCTCGCTTGTCCTGCTGTCGACCCCCGGCCCACGTCCTCCCCCTGTCCTGGAATGCCCTCCCTCCGCACATCTGCCAAGCTAGCTCTCTTCCTCCCTTCAAAGCCCTACTGAGAGCTCAACTCCTCCAGGAGGCCTTCCCAGACTGAGCCCCCTCCTTCCTTTCCCCCTCCTCCCCCTCCCCATCCCCCCCCACCCTACCTCCTTCCCCTCCCCACAGCACCTGTATATATGTTTGTACATATTTATTGCTCTATTTATTTTCCTTGTACATATTTACTATTCTATTTCTTTTATTTTGTTAATATATTTGTTTTGTTGCCTGTCTCCCCCTTCTAGACTGTGAGCCCGCTGTTGGGTAGGGACCGTCTCTATATGTTGCGAACTTGTACTTCCCAAGCACTTAGTACAGTGCTCTGCACACAGTAAGCACTCAATAAATACGATTGAATTAATGAATGAATGGTTGGAAGAAGCCAACAGTTTAAATAAATGTCCAGGAGATAAATCCTCCCCAAAAGGCTCCTTGAAGTCAGGGATCATGTCCACCAACTCTACGGTATCGCACTCTCATAAGCGCTTAGTAGAGTGCTCTCGGTGTTGTACTCTCATAAGTGCTTAATACAGTGCTCTGAACACAGAGATCGTACCACAGATTGCTTGATTGCTAGGATCCATTCTGCATCAGGATCAGGTCGTGCTGCCCAGATGTTACCAATCTCTTCACTTGGCATCCTTGTTAAAACCTAGTGAAGGCAGTCACAACCATGTAACAGTTAGATAAGCATTAGGAAGTATTCAAGTCCACCAGGACATGGTTATTAAAATGGATCAAGCAATTATTTTATAATCTCCCACCTCAACAATACACATTCTAGATTCCTCAAAAATACGTTCAATACAAAACTAGGCTTCGTTCTTTAAGACTGTGCCCCTGTTGTTGCTTCTCAAACCTTAGAGCCAGAGGCACTGAAATCATTCCCCAGGCTCTCTTTAAATGGCGAGTGACAATTCCATGGGTAAATACGACCCCTTACAAATTATTGATGAATGTCATAAAAATCCACAGATATCCAGACACTATACATATCATAACGGTTTGCATGGACTAGTGGCAAGAGAGCTTGAGAGTCGGAGGATGTGGGTTCTAATCACTTAGCTTCTCTGTGCCTCAGTTACCTCATCTGTAAAATGGGGATTATGACTGTGAGCCTCATGTGGGACAGGGACTGTGTCCAACCTAATTAACTTGTATCCACCCCAGTGCTTAGAACAGTGCCTGGCACATTGTGAGCTCTTAACAAATACCATAATAATTTTATCATTATTATTATTTGAGCACTTACTGTGTGCAGACCACCGCTCTAAGCACTTGGAAGAGTACAGTACAACAGAATTGGTAAACAAGTTCCCTGTCCACAACAAGACAACTTATTTACACTCTGAGAACTTTTGGATTAACCCTGGCTAGTAATAATAATAATAATGGTATTTGTTAAGCACTTACAATATTCCAGGCACTATAGTAAGCACTGAGATAGATACAAGCAAGTTGGGTTGGACACAATCCCTGTCTCACATAGGGCTCACAGTCTTATTCCCCATTTTACAGATGAGGTAACTGAGGCACAGAGAAGTAAAGAGACTTGCCTAAAATCACATGGCAGACAAGTAGCAGAGTTAGAATTAGAACCCATTATCCTCTGACTCAGAGGCCCATGCTTTCTCCACTAGTTAACATGGCATTGTCTTCCTTCTCAAGACTGTACCCTAAATGGTTTTAATACAAAATACAAGAAGAAGCAATGTGGAAAAGCAGCAAGGCCTAAGTAAATAGATTACAGGCCTGGGATTCAGAAGGAATTGGGTTCTGATACTGGCTCCACCGTTTGTTTCACCATTGTGAGCTTGGACAAGTCACTTAACTTTTCTGTGCCTCAGTTACCTGAAAAATGGAGATTAGGACTGTGAGCCCATGTGGGACATGAACTGTGTCCAACTTAATTATCTTGTACCTACCCGGGCTCTTAGTACAGTGCCTGGCACAGAAATCACTTAACAGGTACCATTAAAAAAACAAAAGATATCTCAAACATTGAACTCATTACCACAAATGCATTTCCTTTTCCTTGCTAATTAACACTTGACTTGCTCTGGGAATTTTTGCAAGGGAGTTTGACCAAAGGCTTCCCTAAGGGTGAGATACAAAGTTGACAAGTTCACAGTTTAGGGCTACTGTTCCAACCTATTTTCTAAACCAGATCCCACCTAAAGCCAGGAATCTGGAGAATCAGTTTCTTTGTCTTCTCTTATAGTCCAGGTTCACAGACATGGAAACCATGACTAATTGAATTTGACATATTTTGGCACATACATCTAATTAAATTCATCTCCAAACATGTCCATTAACAGTGACCCTTATAAGTGTGACAATTTCTTTCTTCACTTTTTAGCTTCTACATGATGGGACATTGTGTGCAAATAAGGAACTCATATAGGAATCTCCAGTACACATCAACCAGACTTTCAATGCAACAATAACCTCCAAATATATTAAAGTACAGATTCATTTGAAAAAAAAGTCTCTCAAAGAAAGTCTAGCTTGACCCAGACTATCAGATTTATCCTTGAGGTACAAAAAGATGATAGTCTACATCAAACATCTATAAGCCTTCCTCACCAAACCCAACCTTTGCCAATTTACCCCAGTAAATATACACATAGTAAGCAGTATAATTCCTGATGTTGCAGGACACTTTCTTACCTTACATTTAGAAACTTTTAGCCAAATCTAAACAGCAGCCTAAACACAAGAGTAGTTAAATCCCACCCCTCAGGCATTCCAAGCATATCCAGGATCATTGTAAATTCTTCCCAGATCTGAGCACTCAGGGCCTTTTGGACTGGACTGACCACTACCTCGTCCTTCCTGCCAGTATTTTGGGGACCTGGGAGTTTGTCAGGTACTCATAGACAAGGTGCATAGCACTGGCTAGACTTGAATGAAATGCCACCGCCACAGAAGAATAACTCTGGAGAAGGTCCAGAGGTGAGCCACTGAAAATCACGTGATTTTACTTCCATCTAGTATTATTTGAGCACCCCTGAGTACTTATTGATCACCCCCAACTATTTATTGAATACCCACAGTCATTAGTATTTATTGAATACTCACAGGCATTTATTGAATCAATCAATCTATCAGTCAAGCGCTTGGGAGAATACAACATTGTGTACTAAGCACTTGGGAGAATAAAATACAAGAGACAGTAAAGAAGTAACATGGCCTAGGAAAGGGGACGGCATGGGAGTTAGAGGACCTAGGTTCTAATCCCACTTCCACCATTTGTTTGCTGTGTGACTTTGGGCATGTCACAACTTCTCTGTGCCTGTTACTTTATCTGTAAAATGGGGATTAAGACTGTGGGCTCTGTGTGGGAGAGGGACTGTCTTCGGCCTGATTATCTTTCATCTTCCCCAGCACTTAGTACAATGCCTGGCACATAGCAAATACCACTAATGTTATTACTATTATTAGATACAGAACATTCCCTGGTATATGCTCACCCACAGGTATTTATTGATCACCCACAGATATTTACTGAGTGCCATGTATTACGGTATTTCATGAATTTCTTCCTTACTGGTCTACTGAAGAGCCCCATTAAGAAGCAGCATGATCTAGTGGAAAAAACACAGGCCTGGGAGTCAGGGGACCTGGATGCTGGTGCTGTCTCCACCACTTGCCTGTTGTGTGACCTTGGGCAAATCACTTAATTTTCCTGTGCCTTGGTTTTCTCATCTGCAAAATGGGGATTAAATACCTATTCTCCCCAGCCCTTTGATCGTAAAGCTCATGGGGGACAGGAACTGTGTCCAGCAGCACTTAGTACAGTACTTGGTACATAGTAAGCACTTAACAAATGCCATAATTATTATTAATAATTAATTATTTTTAATAATAATTGTGGCATTCATTAAGTGTTTACTATGCAACAAGCACTGTTCTAAGTGCTGGGGTAGATACAAGGTAATCAGATTGGACACAGTCCCTGTCCCACATGGGGCTCACTGTCTCAATCCCCATTTTACAGATGAGGTAACAGATAAGTGAAGTGACTTGCCCAAGGTCAGAGTCAGGATTAGAACCCACGACCTCTGACTCCCAAGCCCGTGCTCTTGCCACTAGGCCATGCTATTTCTTTATTAGTCTGAAATGATTAATAGCTTTACCTACCCCCATACCACTGCCATCAAGAAAGGAGTGGCTCTTTTCAAGCAAAATCTTCAAGGAAAGAGAGACAAAGAGGCAAGAAAGTAAACTGCTCCAGGCACTATGAATATTAAGCATGACAACACAACAAGGCACTGCCTTTTGGAGTGCAACAAGTGGCCGGGACTGTGGGTCCTGCATTGGCCTTTTCAGCCACACATACACCTCATGGCCTGGAACTCCCTCACCCTCCTTATGGGCCAGGCCATCACTCTCCCCATCTTCAAAAATAATGATAATAACAACAATAATAACAGTGGTATGCATTAAGTGTTTACTATGTGCCAAGCACTGTACTAAACATTGGGGTAGATACAAGATAATAAGGTCCCACATGGGGCTCATAGTCTAAGTAGAGGGGAGAACAGGTATTGAAGTTCCATTTTGCAGCTGAGGGATTTAAGGCACAGAGAAGTGAAGTGACTTGCCCAAGGTTACACAGCAGACAAGTTGCAGAGGCAGGAGTAGAACCCAGGGTCTCTGAGTCCCAGGCCTGTGCTCTTTCCAGTTAGGCCATGCTACTTCTCTAAGGCCATACTACTTCGCAGCCTTATAAAGTTCACATCTCCTCCAAGAGGCCTTCCCCAACTAACCCTCTTTTCCCCTACTCCCCTTACCTCAGCATCACCTTTGCACTTGGTTCTGTACCCTTTGAGCTCTTGATATTCACCCTACCCTCAGCCCCACAGCACTTATATAAATATATGTGATTTATTTATTCATAATAATAATAATGAATAATGAGTTTATCCTGTAAACTCAATGTAGACTGTAAGATCATTGTTGTCAGGGAATATGTCTCCCAACTCTGTGTATTGTACTCTCCCAAGGGCTTAGTACAGTGTCCAGGACACAGTAACCATTCAATGAATATGGTCAATTGATTGAATACCATTGATTGATTGATTAATTGATCAGTCATAGGTGAATTTCCCTGTCAGTGCTGACTTCTTCGAATATGGACAACTACATATATGCCTCCTACCATTGAAAGCAGGTGACAATGCATATTATATAAAGATCAGGATCTATATTTTTTTGTTTTCCTCTTTTTGGGCGGGTGGGGGGCTCACAGGAGAAAAATTCGGGAATGTAAGAGAAATGGAAAAAAGGCAATTGTGTCTCTGCAGGAGAAGGGCAGGGCAGGATTCTTAAAGCCTGGACATTGAGAAAAACCATGTAATTAAAGGACAGTCACTTGAGGAGATAACCTATTATTTTTTCAATCATTCATTCAATCGTATTTATTGAGCACTTACTGTGTGCAAAGAACTGCACTAAGTGCTTGGGAAAGTACAATGCAACAATAAACAGTGACACTCCCTGCCAACAATGAGGTCACAGTCTAGAATGGGGAAGATAGTCATCTATACAAACAAATTACAGATATGTACATAAGTGCTTTGGAGCTGGGAGGAGGGAAGAGTAAAGGGAGCAAGTCAGGGTGATGCAGAAAAGAGTGGGAGATGAGGAAAAGTGGGGCTTAGTCTGGGAAGGCCTCTTGGAGGAGATGTGCCTTCAGTAAGGCTTTGAAGCATGGGAGGGTGGTTATCCCAAGGTGGCTACTACAAATCTGGGCCAGGCCAAGGACTGTACATCACTATCAATCAATCAATCAATCATATTTATTGAGCACTTAGTGTGCTCAATAGTAGTACAGAGTTGATAGACATGTTCCCCGTGCATAACAAGTTTACAGTCTAGAGATGAGTTTACAGTTTAGTCTTGAAACAGCAAGAAAAAACCCCCCAACTCAGGCTACTACCTGAATTATATAGCACTTCCATTATTCCCAAGTATTTTTGTCCTCACAGCATCATTATGAGGAAGAGATGGTCAGATTTATATTTTACACATGAGGAAACTGGCTCAGAGAGATTAAGTGACTTGACCAAGATCCCGCAGCAGGCTGGTAGCAGAGGTAGCACCAAAACCCACTAGATAAAATGTCCAGGCTGGCATTATTTTCCCCATCTACCACTGGGCTCCCTGAACACCTCACTGTCCTGGCACATGATATCCAATTTGAGACACAGCTGCTGTGTTACCTTAGGGAAGTCATTCACTTCTTTATGCCTCAGTTACCTCATCTGTAAAATGGGGATTAAGACTGTGAGCAATCTGGATTTCTGGGGAGATTTTTGGAGGAGAGAAGGAGGATGGTGCCAGTAGTGTCTCCCTGTTTCTGCTGGGGAAGGCTCCCTGTCTCTGTTCTTTTAAGTGACAGTGGCTTTTTTGTCTGATGCGAGTTTTAGTATTAGTGACTTTGATTCTGCCCAAGGGCAGACTGTCAGATCTTTAGCTAGCTGTCCCTGTCTGAGCAGGACTCAACAGCTGAGCTCCCCAAGGAATGGCTGATGGCAGTCCCAGCTTTCTGTTCAGAGAACTCTGAAGGAAGATTATGGAGGTGGATTAGGCGTGGCATTGCCTACCTCTTGGACCCTGTGGCAGAAAGGTGATTGAGAGCAAGGTCTTCCTAGACTGGGGCCAAGAGGAGAGTACATCCTAAAGCCAACTTAAACTCCTTTTTTCCTTTTTTTTTTTAATGACATTTGTTAAGTGCTTATTGTGTGTCAGGCATTGTACTAAGTTCTGGGGTAGATATAAACTAATCAGGTTAGACACAGTCCATATCCCACATGGGGCTTAGTCTTAATCCCCATTTTACAGAAGAGGTAACTGAGGCACAGAGGAGGGAAGTCATTTGCCCTAGGTCACACAGTACACAAGTGGCAGTGTCGATATTAGAACCCAGCTCCTTCTGACTCCCAGGCCTGCGCTCTATCTACTAGGCCATGCTGCTTCTCAAAGCTAACAAGGAATTTGGGGCACCAAAAGAGTAATCTGGTTTTTGGCTGGCATTTAAATAAATTTCACTCAAGTAGTGTGGATTATGGTGGACACAGTTTATTCATTCATTCAATCATATTTATTGATTGCTTAATGTGTGAAAAACTTACTGTACTAAGCACTTGGGGAGAGTACAATATAACAATAAACAGACACATTCTCAGCTTAAGACGAGTTACAAGCAAATGACACAATATTCTCTGAGGCAGTATGGATACAGGATGGTATAATCCATTTTGGAGAAATGCTCTAAGGACTCAGGCCCCTTGGACTAGTAGGCAGATGTATCTCAAATTGGGTATCACATGCCAGGACAGTGAGTTTTTCAGGGAGTCCAGTGATCGATGTGGAAAATAGAACAAGCCTGGACATTTTATCAAGTGGGTTTCAGTGCCACTTCTGCTTTCAGCCTGCTATGGGATCTTGGTCAAACCACTTAATCTCTCTGAGTCAGTTTCCTCATTTGTAAAATGTAAATCTGACCATCTCTTCCTCACAGTAATACTGTGAGGACAAACATACTTGGGAAAACATACTTGGGAAAAACTTCCATTTTTATACATAAGTACATATATACACATATAATATATATCCATTTCTATATATAATTCAGATAGCAGTGAGTGTTGTGTTTGGGGTTTTTTTGTTTTGTTTTGGATGTTTTTTGCTTGCCACTTCAAGACTATAAACTCATTGTCTTTGTCCAGAAACGCTCTGGGCATGTTACTCCCCTCCTCAAAAATCTCCAGTGGCTACCAATCAACCTACGCATCCAGCAGAAACTCCTCACCCTAGGCTTCAAGGCTCTCCATCACCTCGCCTCCTCCTACCTCACATCCTTTCTCTCCTACTACAGCCCAGCCCACACCCTCCACTCCTCTGCCGCTAATCTCCTCACCGGGCCTCATTCTCGCCTGTCCCGCCGTCGACCCCCGGCCCATGTCCTCCCCCTGGCCTGGAATGCCTTCCCTCTGCTCATCCACCAAGCTAGCTCTCTTCCTCCCTTCAAGGCCCTACTGAAAGCTCACCTCCTCCAAGAGGCCTTCCCAGACTGAGCCCCCTCCTTCCTCTCCCCCTCTTCCCCCTCTTCATCCCCCGCCTTACCTCCTTCCTTTCCCCACAGCACCTGTATATACGTATATATGTTTGTACATATTTCTTACTCTATTTATTTATTTTACTTGTACATATCTATTCTATTTATTTTATTTTGTTAATATGTTTGGTTTTGTTCTCTGTCTCCCCCTTCTAGACTGTGAGCCCACTGTTGGGCAGGGACCATCTCTATATGTTGCCAACTTGTACTTCCCAAGTGCTTAGTACAATGCTCTGCACACAGTAAACGCTCAGTAAATACAATTGATTGATTGATCGATCTCTAGATTGTAAGCTCGTTATGGAGAGGGAATGTGTCTATCAACTCTGTTGTATTGTACTCTCTCAAGCACTTAGTACAGTGCTCTGCACACAAGTGCTCAATAAATATCATAAATTAAATTATTGATTTTTGAAAGTCTAGCTGCTCTGGCACTCAACTGACAGCAAATATTTTCTAGATGATACAAGGTGCATGACTTTTATCCTGGAACTAGTTGGCCTCAGCCTAATGCAGCTTTTTTGGTCTTCATTTTTCCAATTGGGGCCCTGCATAAATGAAAATTCTCACCATTGGGCAACTACTTGGGCATATGGGGCAAACTCAAAATGCTTCTTTCATTAATTCATTCAATAGTATTTATTCTAGACTGTGAGCCTGTTGTTGGTTAGGGGCCATCTCTATATGTTGCCGATTTGTACTTCTCAAGCGCTTAGTACAGTGTTTTGCACACAGTAAGTGCTCAATAAATACAATTGAATGAATGAATGAATGAGTGCTTACTGTGTGCAAAACACTGAACTAAGCGTTTGGGAGAATACATTATAACAATAAACGGACACATGCCCTGTTCTAACTCCCCATCCTATCCAGAATTGAATGGAGGAGGAAAACATTGCTATTTGTTTCCTGTCCAATCTAGAAGAGGAGGATTTATCAAAAATTGAATATAGAGCATGGTTTTTTGAAGAATAATTAATTAGAAAAGGCATTAATGAAAAATACAATTTTACTGTTTAAGTGCGATTAAAATCTCAACATTTAAATACTATTGTTTTTATTGAGCAGTAGTAAGAACATGCAGTCTTAAATTTAATTGTTATTGCTTTTTAGGATATGAGTAACAATCCCATAGCTATAGTAACTATTTAAGAGTTATTCAGTAAACGTGACTGAGAGGCATGAGGTAAATGGTAGATAAATATCTTGAAGAGTTTTTCAACAGTGTAAATAAAGTCCAGAGAGAAGAGTTGGCTTGGTAGGACTCTAAAAAGCAGTGCATGCAGTGAGAGGAAGATAGGGAATTCAATAACACTAAAGAGCAGCAAGAATAAAGATGATTTGCTAAGCAATAAGGAGCCTCCTGGCTCCTGGCTTCTTCAACTGCTCGGAAAAGGATTTGGACACTGGTGTTCCCTATAGATCATCCCAGACTTCAGAAAATTCAATGAAGTAAAGCAAATGAAATAAAATAATCTAGCTATCAAATCACCTAATCATCTAAGGCTCTCCTAAAAACTCAAAAGGTAAAATAAGATTTTCATTACAATTCTCAGCTTTTTCTCCCATGACCTTTTAAAAATGACTTTTTTTAGTCAGGCAGATTTCAGATTCTGATGTCTTCAAGGATTTCAGGTTTCTGTTGATTTGACTGTAGTTTTAATTTCAATTAATCAATCACTGAGCAGTGTGATCTAGTAGATAGAGCATAGGCCTGGAAATCAGAAGGATCTGGGTTCTAATACCGTCTCTGCCACTTGTCTGCTATGTAGCCTTAGGAAAATCACTTGACTTCTTTGTACTTCTGTTACCTCATCTGTAAAATGAGGATTAAGACTGAGCCCCATGTTGGAAAGGGACTGTGTCGAACCTGATTAGCTTGCATTTACCTTAGGGCTTAGTACAGTGCCTCTCACATAGGAAGCACTTAACAATTGCCATTAAAAAAATTACTAAACACCTATTGTCTGCAAAACACTGTATTAAGCACATGGGAGAGTACAGTCAAATTAGTGCATATGAGTCTTGCCCTCCAGGAGCTTTAGCTGATTTGTCGCTTTAAAGCAATCACCTAACACACTCCTACCTCATCTTGCTACTCTCCTACTACAACTCAGCCGGCACAATTTGCTCCTCTAAGGCTAACTTTCTCAGTGTACTTTGATCTCATCTACCTTGCCAGCCAACCCCTCACCCACATCCTGTCTCTGGTCTGGAATGCCCTCCCTCCTCAAAGCCATCAGACAATTACTCTCCCCCTCCTCAAAGTCTTAATAATAATAATAATAATAATAATAACAATAATAATAATAATGGCATTTATTAAGCACTTACTGTGTGCAGTGCACTGTTCTGAGCGCTGGGGAGGTTACAAGGTGATCAGGTTGTCCCACAAGGGGCTCACAGTCTTCATCCCCATTTTACAGATGAGGTAACTGAGGCACAGAGTTAAGTGACAAGTTAAGTGACTTGCCCAAAGTCCTCCAACCAAAGTCCTCCATCTCCAAGAGGCCTTTCTTGACTAAGCCCTCTTTTCTCCCACTGCCTTCTGCATCACCCTGACTTGCTCCCTTTATTCATCCCCCCTCCCACCCCCACAGCACCTATGTACATATCTGTAATTTATTTATTTATATTAATGTCTCTTTCCCCCTCTAGACTGTTATTGTTGTGCGTGTTTACTGTTATATTGTAGTCTCCCAAATGCTTAGTTCAGTGCTCTGCACACAGTAAGCACTCAAGAAATATGATTGAATGAATGAATGAATTAAATAATAATAATTTTGGTATTTGTTAAGCACTTACTATGTGCAAAGCACTGTTCTAAGCACTGGGGAAGATACAAAGTGATCAGGTTGTCCCATGTGGGGCTCACAATCTTAATCCTCATTTTACAGATGAGGGAACTGAGGCACAGAGAATGTAAGGGACTTGCCCAAAGTCACACAGCTGACAAGCGGCGGAGCTGGGATTGTCATCAGACCCATACTGACACACTTCTAGATTCCCGTTTCCACTGGATTTTTCCTCCCAACCCCAGTTTTTCTGTTCTGGGAACTGCAGAAATAGTATCTATGACACTCAGGTGTTGCACTGTGATTTTGGCCCCACAAAATGTACCCTAGGGCAAGAATTACTACCCCAATGGCCTGACTAATCTGTATGGATGTACTACTCCTTTTGTTTCCATTTTCAAGGTGTCTTTTGGATTCACTTCTTGACTGGCTCCTTCCACCCTCCTCACCTTATTTATTCACAGCTGGTTCAGGAACCAAATGATCTCTGTATTTAGGGAAACAATTAAGCCCCAAGTCAGAGTAGTTGAATGTAAATACCTCTCTGTAGTAGCATATATTGCCAACAAGTGTGCTGCTAGAAAACAAATAGACATGCCAGTTTATTTGGAGATCATTTACAGGGTAAATCCAGCAAGGAGGCACGAAAAGCAGGTTCCATTGAGAAGGAGTTTGTCAACACTAATTCACTTTCTTGTCTGTGCCAAAAATCCCTTTAGAGCATGTTTATTTAGCAGAGGGGTTGCATCAGAAAAAGTTATAAATTCCAACTGCTGATCACATTCTGGATTTGCTGGCTCTGAGACAGGCAGAGGCAGCTCTCTGGAAACAGTGGAGTTTGCACAGGGTTGTGAGTGCAATCTGAAATGGTCACACATTCAGCCATACATTTATGTAGCATTGTAAGGAAGTCTTAAAAGTCCTACTGCTCCATAGTAAGCCCACTGTTGAAGTAACACCTAGGATATTCCAAAAAAAGCAGTATTAGTCCCTCTAGAGAAAAAAACAATGGATTAGTCCTAACTCAGCAAGGAGGTTCCCGAAGCAAGCACAACTGTTTCAGAAGTAACACACTAGTATTTGTGAAGAGTTTAATACTAATAATGGTTTCCTAATTTTTTTCCCATCCCCCATTTCTGGGTATTATGAATCCTATCTTGTGGGTGCTTTGGGATCAGAATCATAATTTGTGCGTTTCCAGCCAGTCATCTGTGTTTCCACTGTATGATCTATGCATTAGTTTTCAAATGAAATTTGAAAATATCTTTCATCTCCTTCCAAGATTTGCTCATTTTCTTCTCCAGCAAATATTTGCTGATGAGGAAGTGGAACAAGTTGGTCATATTAAGAGATAGGTAGGCATCTTAGCCTGTAGGACTGATAGATTTCAGAAAAGCTATGGAATACCTAATGTCAATACCTTACTTATCCTGGATTCTAGTTTGTAGAGAACAGAGTAGGGCCATTAAGGGAAATGATGTAGCTTGTCTGACAAAATGTGTGCTCTTTTGTTTTTCCCCATAACACAATTAAAGATCAAAAGCCAAGATATAATCATATGTTTTTATTAGAGAATATATCTAAAATACATATTAATCTCTTTTAAATTATGATATATATTATCTGAATGGAAAGATATTCTGATTTACAGATACAATAGCAATTTTTACAGATATTTAATCTAGAACTCTATGAAATCCAAAATATACAGATTTAATATTTGATGACTACCAGAGTAAAACAAATTTAAAAAATATATACATTTCAGTTTCCTAAAATGCAACCTCTTGAAATCACTTCTATTAATCTTGTTCATTTCACCACATCAATGTAGATTGATGTTCATTCAATCACTAAAATGAGATTTAAATTTCTCAACTATTCTCCTTGCCTATATTTAAAATCAGCTTTATTATTGTCAGGTAGTTAAGGCCTTTAGCCTGTAGGGAAAGAAGACCCATTTTCCAAAGGGCCATAGGAAAAGAACTAACCTAACTGAAGCACCAATCACAGCAAGTTTGTGAAGCATTATGCAGTTTACTCTTTTTTTCACATTAAGAACACTTTATTGGTCTTTCACATTTCATTAGTGAGGACATTAGGAACAGAAAGATGCAGCAATTGGAGCTCTAAAAGAAAAGATGCCAGTGCCCCAGTTGCCAAAGTAGAATGGCGACTGCCCTCCCCAACCTCCTTCTGGATCAGGTTTATTGGAATGAGGCTCTTATTTCCCGGTTCTTCAGGGGCTGACAAGGACGCCAGTTGTCCACCATTTTGCATGGTGTCTCTCCCTCACAGTTGAAATAAAGGCAGCGCAGTTTGGACATCTGGAAGGGAAAAGTCCACTCATATTAGCATTGGTGATCTCTCTGAATCCTTTCCTTCAGTTGGTGCCACCCCTTGGTTGGATATTCAAATTGGAATGTGGAATAGAATTTTACAGGGAGTTTTGCTGTGTAATTTAAGAGGTACATTTTAGTCTGCTTATTTTGACATAGCTGGGCCCTAATGGGTCCAAAATCATCACTGGGAAATCCCAGCCTGTATAGTTAAGATTAGCTGGGGGGAAGTGGCAAGGAAAGGTAGAGGTGAATGGAAGCATCTTTGCTTCCATCCAGTTCACTTCTAAGATCCACAGGGGCTGCTACACTCCAAAGGAACATCAGCTTCTTTTTGGGAGCAGGAAAGTGCAGCTTCACCTTCAAAAGGGCAGGGCTATCCAGAGGCTCTGGTGGTGGCACTCTTGGTGTGATGAGTGGTATGGTCTAGTCTTTAATATTTTGTTATTTTCTCTTCCCACCAAAACCTAGTTCAGTATATAAAATACCTCCTACCCCGACCCTCATTACCGGCCCAGACACTTATTTCTGGCCCTGCGAGTCTCTGGCTGAGCCCGGAAAGAGAGCATGCTGGAATTATGGAACAATTGCAGGAAAATTAAGAGATTCAGGTTGATTTTTGAATAATTTCAGCTCTTACAAGCCTCAGGGCCAAACCACACCTTCCTCATATTCTCCTTCACATGAAAAACAAGAGTTATACTTTATAGCTAGAGTATGTGATGCATGAAAATTCAGTTCTACTGTTCTGGAAATGTTAAAAGAATGAGGAAATCTGGGTGGCCCTTGATTGTAAACCAGGGAAATGGCCTGCAAAGTTTCACTTCTTTTTCTTTTAACTTATTCCCATACACTTCTCTAAGCAAAGGTATTGTCAAGGTCAGAGTCATAGACTTTCATAGAGTTTTAAGAAGTCAGAGTATGCTTAGTTTTTGAGAAAATTGCTATAATCCAGAAGGCATTTAAAAGTCCATGATGGCTGTCGGAAGAGGGACATTTCACATTGAATGATCAGGTGCATGCTGTCATTCTAATTGATGAAAAAAGTAGATGTCGTACAATAATTAGAGAAGCAGTGTGACCTCGTGAATAGAGCAAGGGCCTGGGAGTCAGAAGGACCTGGTTTCTGATCTGGGCTCAGCCACTAGTCTGTTGGGCGACCTTGGGCAAGTCACTTAGCTCATCTGTGCCTCTCAGTTACCTCATCTGTTCAATGGTAAGTAAGACTGTGAGCCTCATGTGGGACATGAACTGTGTATAACCTGATTAGCTTGCATCTACCCCAGTCCTTAGTGCAGTTCCTGACACACAGTAAGTGCTTAATAAATACCATGAAAAGCTTATACTTTCCCAAAAATTGATTTCCAGGGTTGGCAGAAGAGGGATTTTGAAGCTCCAGGAATCAAGTGCACTAGTTAATTTGTTCCTGCCAATCTTCTTACACTGCTCAGAATAAAGTTGCTACTGAATCTTCGGAATTATTTATATTCCTTTCAGTCCTGTCCAGAGTCAAAATCAAGTCACTTGCAAAGGCTCATTACCAATAGGTCACTCTTAAAAGGCTACCTATGGTAGCACAAGTGAGTAATACAGCTTCTGGAGTCTGGAAGGGCAGCTAGACGCTGGGTGAATATCCCCTCTGCCTCAAAGCAGTAAGGATTCTGCCAAGATCTAGAAGTGACCGTCACCACAGATCAGACACGAACCTGATCACTGCTCAGAGTGATGGGCTCTCTCAGGATAATCCAGGTCACACATTCCAGGAGAGGAGGAGTGGTCAGGGAGCCTAAGTATGTCCAGTAGTCTTGGGAGGCTGGCAGAAGTCCAGTAGGGTCAAAGTTGGTGAAGACAGTTTCCTTGCCCTGAGAATAGATAAAAACCATCTGGTAAAGACTTCTGGTAGGGGAATACCTGGAGGAACTGGGAGAAGGAAGGAAAAGGGAAGAAGGGTCTTATAGCTTGGAAAATGCTAAACAAAGGAAGCCCTTCACACTAGCCTTTCCTTCTGGCCAACAAAATAACCATGTCACTAAGAGAGTTAACAGCTCATCTGAAAGATTAAAATTTTAGGTAAGTAGGTAAGGAAATCCATCATATACCAGGGCCTGAGCTCTAATACATTCATTCCTTTCACACAAACCACTAAGATAAACTAATGGGGCCAACTGTTATCCATCTCTCCCCTCTTCAGCCCATACTTCACTCTGCTGCCCCAATCATTTTCCTGAAAAAAATTCAGCCTATGTCTCCCCTCTCCTCAAGAGCTAGTGGCTTTAAAGCATTCAGTCAGCTCTCACTGATTTTACTATAACCTCGTTTGCACACTTTGCTCTTCTAACACCAACATACTCACTTTACCTCTATCACATCTACCTCGTTGACTACCCCTTGCCCAAATCTTCTCTCTGATGTGGGACTCCTCCCTTCATATCAGACAAGTACTACTCTTCTCGTATTCAAAACCATCCTAAAATCACATCTGGCTCAGTGGAAAGAGCACAGGCTTGGGAGTCAGAGGTCGTGGGTTCTAATACCAGCTCAACCACTTATCGGCTGTGTGACTTTGGGCAAGTCACTTTACTTCTCTGTGCCTCAGTTACCTCACCTGTAAAATGGGGATTAAGACTGTGAGCCCCACTTGGGACAACCTGATCACCCTGTATCCCCCTAGTGCTTAGAACAGTCTCCCTCTTCTAGACTGTGAGCCCACTGTTGGGTAGGGACCATCTCTATATGTTGCCAACTTGTACTTGCCAAGCACTTAGTACAGTGCTCTGCACACAGTAAGCACTCAATAAATACGATTGAATGAACAGTGCTTTGCACATAGTAAGCGCTTAACAAATACCATCATTATTATCTCCTCCAAGAGGCCTTCCTTTCCTAAGCCCTCGTTTTCCCTTCTCTCTCTCCCTTATGCACAAGTTATGCACTTGAATCTGTATCCTTTAAAAGACTTGATATTTACCACACTCTCAGGCCCACAGCACATATGTACATGTTGCTATACCCTGGCATTTCCCCTATCTGTAAGCTCCTTGTGGGCAGGAAACTTGTCTACCAACTCTATTGCATTGTACCCTCCCAAGTGCTTATTATAGTGTGAATCCCAAGAAAGCTAGACAGCTAAACAGGTACAATTACACCCCTATGATATTAATTCACTATGAGGGAAGTTATTGAAGTTCTTCATGCTTTACTCAGGATGTAGTCACTAGTTTTGGCAGCTGAATTTAAAACTATACAACTACTCCAACTACAGAGAGCAGTGTTTCAGGAAAGGATGCTTCAGACAGCTGGGTGAGTAAGGCTGGGGAGAATGGGACTCCTCAGAGGAATCTGTTTTGCCAAACCAGCCGGTACCTTGGTTTTGATGGATTCCAGCACATCAAGGACTTTCTGCAGGCCTGGCCTAGCATCTCCCACCTGAAACACAAACACAAAGGGAGAATGTGTGACTAGTACTGAGCAGTACAACTGAGTGAAGAATTTAGAATACCACCTCTTCAAAACACATTATTTTGAATTAAATGGAAAGAATGTGGTGCTTATGACAATAGAATTGGGGGCAGTGGGCTTACAGACCTTCAAAGATGACAAAAATGAAAAATAAAGCAATCAAACTGCATTGTTAATTTGATCTGGATAATTCTCCCAAACATTCAAATTGAAACTCCCCAGTTGAGTTCAATAAACCAAGTGTCTTGTGTAGAAAGCAGTAAGTGCTCTCACTTTCCCATCTCAGTGGGAGAAACAAATTCTGACAAACCTGTGGAGGAATATAGGAAATGTGTTTATTGTTGTGCTGTACTCTCCTGAGCACTTAGTACAGTGCTTTTCATACAGTAAGTGCTTAATAAATACAATTGAATGAATGAACACCCTCCGTTCTTTTTGCAGTGGGAAAAATATCTTCCCCACCCTATTCAAGAGCTAAAGTGCTGCTTTGGACCATGGAGCATAAAGTTTGACTCCCATTGGAAAGAGGTGGGTAGGGGTCCAGGAGTCGGGGTGGGATGGAGAAAGGTGAAGCAGGAGAGCACATGGGTAGGTTGGTTGTTTCTGCTTGTAGCTGCCCCCGACTCCAAAAATTCCAGTGTCCAATAAAAGCTGATTGCTGATTTTCTCAGCCCTCAGCCTTTCAGCTAGTTCCACTAAACTGGGCCAGCAAAATGTAGCCACCTGGGAAAACCTGAAAGGGAGCAGAGGTTCTTTCCCAGAGATCCCTAGTCATCCAAAAGGTTCCATCAAATCAATGTAACTAAAAACTGTAGACATAAATTAAGCTGCTCACCTTCAAGAATACAGCCACGACAGCCAGGCCATCAGGATGTTTTACTGCTTCGCCAAACTTCTCATATTTTGTATTCCAGTGTACCAAGTGAAGCTAGAATCATAGAAAACCACAAATGACGTTTTACAAGATGAAAACCTATTTAGTTGTGACTTAAAAAAATTTCCTTTATAGGTTGCCCCAGCTTTTAAAAAAATGATAGTGCAGATAAATAGTTCATTCATTCATTCAATCATATTTATTGAGCACTTACTATGTGCAGAGCACTGTACTAAGTGCTTAGGAAGTACATAGTTATAACCTATTATAAATCCATTCACAGTTTACATTGTAATTCTAGTTGACATTTAACGCTTATATTCCTAGTAACAACTAGATATTATGGCATATGGGAAAAAAAATAACAGTTTGTTGAGATGGAAACTCTTCGAGTCAAAGGGTGCTGAAACAGGCTCCTGAAACTGAAAATCACCAACTTCAATGACATCATAAAGTAAGCTCCTCCCACCTGGCCTGGTCTGACAATCAGGAGACCAGGTTTATTCCGTGGTATTTATTGAGCGCTTACTATATGCAAAGCACTATAACTAAATGCTTGGGAAAGTACAAAGCCCTACTGAGAGCTCACCTCCTCCAAGAGGCCATCCCAGACTGAGCCCCCTTTTTCCTCTCCTCCTCCCCATCCCCCCCACCCTACCTCCTTCCCCCCCCACACAGCACCTGTATATGTTTGGACAGATTTATTACTCTATTTATTTTACTTGTACATATTTACTATTCTATTTATTTTGTTAATGATGTCATTTAGCTTTATTTCTATTTGTTCTGATGACTTGACACCTGTCCACATGTTGTTTTGTTATCTGTCTCCCCTTCTAGACTGTGAGCCTGCTGTTGGGTAGGGATCATCTCTATATGTTGCCAACTTGTACTTCCCAAGCACTTACTACAGTGCTCTGCACACAGTAAGTGCTCAATAAATACGATTGAATGAATACAATATAACAAATTCTAGTCCCATCTCAGTCACCTGATTGCTGCGTGATCCTAGGCAACTTTTCTGTGCCTCAGTTTCCTCATCTGTAAAATAACCTGTTCCCCTTCCTTCCTGGACTGTGAGTGCTGGCAGTGGTTGTATCTGATCTAGTCTTCATCTCTTAGCATATGCTTAGCTCATAGAAAGCACTTCATAAAAAGTGCTGTCACCTGTCTACATGTTTTGTTGTCTGTCTCCCCCTTCTAGACTGTGAGCCCATTCTTGGCTAGGGACCATCTCTATATGTTGCCGGCTTGTACTTTCCAAGCACTTAGTACAGTGCTCTGCACACAGTAAGCTCTCAATAAATAAGATTGAATGAATGAATAAAAAATATCATTATTGTAAAAAAAAAACACAGAAAAAAAAAACAGATGAACCATAGTTCTTGTTTTTATGTGAAGGAGAAATACATAGAAGATAAATGCGGAGATTTTTTTTTGGTTTAGGTCATATTTGTTCATACCAGTTCTGGTCCATAAATGAGTAGCCCCAGAAGGAAAGCAGCATGACCTAGTAGAAAGAGCCCCGGCATGGGAGTCAGAGGACCTGGGTTTTAATCCTGGTTCCTTCATGAGCCTGTTGTGTGACCTTGGGCAAATCACTTAGCTTCTCTGTGACTCATCTATAAAATGGGGATTCAATACCCATTCTCCCTCCTACTTAGATTGTGTGCCTCATGTGGGACAGGGCATGTGTCTGACCTGATTATCTTGTACTTTCCTCAATGCTTATAAAAGTGCTTGACATGTCCCATAGTAAACGCTTAACAAATACTATTATTATTATTATCATTATTTATTAAGGAAAAGGAAAGTCCTACGTACCTCTGCAGCATATTTCACCCCATCCACTGTGTGTTCAGAGCCTTTATCATCACAGGACCCCCAGTGGAAATGGAACTGAATCAGCCGGTATGTCCCAGAGAGTGGTCCTCCTTTGAGCACTGTAATTGCAATAACCTGTGTTACTGTTGGGCCCTGTGGCACCAGTGGCTGCACCCCAAGTTCTGCCCTGTGAAAGAAATGTGTGAGTTTTCTTACTGAAATGGCCTTACTGAAATGGAACTGAATCAGCCGGTATGTCCCAGAGAGTGGTCCTCCTTTGAGCACTGTAATTGCAATAACCTGTGTTACTGTTGGGCCCTGTGGCACCAGTGGCTGCACCCCAAGTTCTGCCCTGTGAAAGAAATGTGTGAGTTTTCTTACTGAAATGGCCTTATTCTGCACCATTGGCTGAAGCTCCAGACAGGTCAACTAACCCCAGGATATGTAGGTGGAGCATGAGAAACTTGAAATGTGCTCCCTGAATAAGAGCATCCAGGAACAATGTAATCCCCAGCTGGTTCTAGGGTTGAGGGCTAGAAAATTTCATTCCCAAGGGCTTTTATTTGCCCTGTTTTACTTGCCAAGATCCCTAGAAATTAGTATAGGCTTTGCCAAATAAGAGAAAAACTGTACAGTACTTTTGGCCACACTGAATGCTTCTCTTAAAAACACTTGTAATAGTAAGTAAAGATTAAGAATGATAGAAGATAGTTCTCAGACTTTCAACACATCAGCATTTTGTATTTGCATTAGAATATACTACAATCTATTCAACTTTGACTAACCTCAAGTAGACACTGATAGCTACTGTCATTTAAAATCCTCAATTAAAGGGCGTTTTGGAGGGGGTGTAGCAAGCTTTCAGAACCATTGAAATTCAGGGTTGATTGGGATGACAACCTGAAATCTTACTCTTTTGCCCAAGTAGTGTGGGTGTCTTTCAAGAATCTTACATAACAACGCTTCCATACCAAATACAGCACTTAGAGGGAAAAAGCAAATAAACCTATCAATACTGACTGACTTGTCAGATCTGCAGGTGATTACAGTGGATCACTTTCTGTGATGCAGCTTCATTTTTGCTTTTGAAATTAAAATACTGCCAACAGAATAAGTTGGAATTGTACAGACCCTTAGATTGTGATTTAGGTTTCTCTACTTGTGTAAATGTAGTTGTATTCCTGGCTGCTATCAAAGATGCATATGTATTTCTAGATGTTAAGACTCTTTTACTGACATATCTTCCCATGTGACTTGAGAAGCAGCATGGCTCAGTGGAAAGAGCATGGGCCGTGGAGTCAGAGGTCATGGGTTCAAATTCCAGTTCTGGCACTTGTCAGCTGTGTGACTGGGCAAGTCACTTAACTTCTCTGTGCCTCAGTTACCTCATCTGTAAAATGGGGATTAAGACTGTGAGCCGCCCCATGGGACAACCTGATCATCTTGTAGAGATGGTCCCTACCCAACAACGGGCTCACAAGCACTTTGCACATAGTAAGTGCTTAATAAATGTCATTATTATTAAATGGAATTATGGTAAATTTTCTTATTCAAAGGGGCAAGCAATAGAACGTACTGAGCACTCCTGAGCTGTACTTGGGATGCTGTGCTAAGCTCAGAAGAGTACAGTAGTGGTAAAATCAATCCCTTCCTCAAAGAGCACAAATCTAAACGTGATTTATAATTGTATTTTAAACTGGGGAGACTTTCCAAGGTAACGTCTGTGTTTGTTTGGCATATAAACTGGCTAGTCATTCCCCACGCACTGAGATTGTAAACATCCTGGTCCCTGACCTGCCTCTGCCTCAGCCCTGGCCCCAGCCCTTGCTGTGGCACACTATGACAGTATTAATTAATTGCAGGGCTGCTAAGAAGCTGCTCAGGCAATCTTCCTTATCACCTGCTAAGGATTTTTCTTAAGTCATCTTTTTAGGAGCTCAGTATCTGAGGTCAACACAGCCTGTTGCATATTTTTTTCTGTTTCATGTTGTGGCTTTGTTACATATAGAGAAGCAGCGTGGCTTTAGTGGAAAGAGCATGGGCTTGGGAGTCAGAGGTCATGGGTTCTAATCCCAGCTCTGCCACTTGTCAGCTGTGTGACTTTGGGCAAGTCACTTAACTTCTGTGTGCCTCAGTTACCTCATCTGTAAAATGGGGATTAAGACTGTGAGCCCCACGTGGGACAACCTGATAACCTTGTATCTATCCCAATGCTTAGAACACTGCTTGGCACATAGTAAGCACTTTGCAAATACCATCATTATTATATACAGTCTCGCTTTATTGGAGCCACAGGATGACATTTACCATTTATGGACTAGAATCATCAGGCTCCATAATAACTGAGTAGCTTTTGCAGCTCCGCTGAGAAACTGCAATTTTATTTTTTTAACCACTTTTCAGAAAAGAATGAACAGGTTGTTCAGTATGCTAGAAAATTCTTTTCAGAAAAGTATGAACAGGTTGTTCAGTATGCTAGAAAATTCTTTAGCCCTAGGGACTTTTTTTACTTTGATAAGTATTGCAAACTCAAAGTGAATACACTGTAATTAAATTTCTGTGAGAAGCAGCATTTCTTGTATCTTCCTTGATTATTTCTCAGTTTCCATATATTACATTATCTGCACCCAAAATATATCAAACCTGCTTGAAGCTGTGAAATATCATGAAAACTCAAGCTCCCTTTAAAAATTGTTCAAATCAATCAATGGTATTTACTGAGCACTAGAGCACTATACCAAGCACTTGGGAAATACAGTACAACAAAATTGGTTCCCTGCTCACATTTAGGGGAAAAACTCATTAAGAATATATCTTAAGTTTCAGAAGCAGCATGGTCTTGTAGAAAGGGCACAAGCCCAGGAGTTAGAGGACCTGGGCTCTATTCCTGGCTCTGCCACTTGTCTGCTGTTAGCTTGGGCAAGTCACTTAATTCTTTGTGCCTCAGTTCCCTCATCTGTAAAGTGGGGATTTAAGACTGTGAGCCCCAAGTGGGATATGGACTATGTCCAACCTGATCATCTTATCTATCCCAGCACTAGTACAGTGCCTGATACATAGTAAACACTTTAAAGGAAAGCTCATTTTGCTATTACATACTATTTTCCAAGCCTCACTTAAAGTTACCTGTGCTCAGCAGTAACTGCACATTTTATGTCTTCCTGATGCAAAAATGACTTTAAGTGTCTTATTTCTTACAGTTTTTATCATCTCTACAGAACAGGGTTCTTCCACACAGGGTATGTAACTACTGGAAAAAAATATAGAAATGGGCAACTAACACAGTTGGGGGTTAGAGCAGTCCCTGGGGGTAGACTCAAAAGACTAGAATTCTTTCAGAGGCTCTGATTGTCTCCCCTTTACAGAGGCCAAAGGGCAAATATTGGCAGGGTAAACATGGGGCTGTTGTTACCAAATACCACCATACCAAAATGAAAGGGAGCAAATAGACTGCAAGCTCCTTGAGGGCAGGGTGTCTACCAACTTTATTGTACTGTGTCCTCCCAAGGGCTTAATACTGTGCTCTGCACACATTAAGAGCTCAGTACCATAGAGAGATTGAGCCCCACCCCAGTGCTTGAAACTACCTCAGGCCCCCAAGACGGTCCCACCCTCCCTCAGAGCAGCCCTCTAGACAGTTGGAGACCAGGAAGGGCAAGGAAAACAGAGGGGTCAAATGGCCAAATCAGACTCCCACTGGACCCTCCCCTACCCTACCCAGAGTCCCACAGGCAGGGAGAGACAAAGCCCCTACTTTGACATGGTCATGGCAGAAAGTCACATGGGAGCCTTGCTGTCTTGGCACAAAAGGTATGCGAGGAAAGGGGGAAGGATTAGACCCTCAATTCTCTCTCCCTGTCCACCAACACCCAAAAAAACACTTACAGGGTGAATTGCTGAGATGAATTGAGATGGCCCTCCTATGCTATTTAGTGTGTGTTCTTTTAGACTGTGAGCCCACTGTTGGGTAGGGACTGTCTCTATATGTTGCCAGCTTGTACTTCCCAAGCGCTTAGTACAGTGCTCTGCACACAGTAAGCTCTCAATAAATACGATTGATTGATTGATTGAAGGAGGTAGATTATTATCATTGCAGTAATAATAATAAGAAGTGGTATTTGCTAAAGTGCCAAGCACTGTACTAAATGCTGGGGTAGATACAAGGTAATCTGGTCCCACATTGGTGTCATAATCTAATTAGGAGGGAGAACAGGTATTGAATATCCATTTTGCAGTTGAAGAACTGAGACAAAGAGAAGCTAAGTGACTGGCCCAAGATCACCTAAAAGGTGAATGGCAGAACCGAGAACCCAGGCCCAAGCTCTCTCCACTAAGCCATGAGGTTCAAAACAAAGCAAGGAAAAAGAAAAGTCCAACAATATTTGGTTAATATTTGGAATGTGCCAAGACAGAAAGCTCTGGAGATTAAAAATGCCAGTAAGTTCAAGAAAAGGTGGAATAAATTCCAAGACAGCAGGTTCATGGTGAGTTATTAGAGAGAAATGTTAGGTATGACAGAGAGTCTATCTAGAACCATGAGGATGGATATCAAGGAGGGCAGCCATGACATGGTTCCTGCAAGGACTGACAGAATAACAGGCTGGATGGTCCATTGGCCTGATCTCCCTTTCAGGGAATTTTCATCCATTCCCTGTTTTGGAGTGCCTATCCCTTGTCTGGGGGAGGTCTTGAGTGGGTGATAGTGGGTGCATGAAGAGAAACAAAATTTTAATACCATCGTAAGGAAAGCAATTAAACCTTAATTCAAAAAATTGTTTTGTGAGTAGTTGGGCCAGCCTGTGCCCTTATATAAACAGATCATAAACCAATTCACTTGTTGCCCTCCTACCTTTTGAGGAATGCTTGTGAATTTGCCCTGAGGAAATTCCCCATTGGGACCACTAATGCAGAAGCTAAATTATCTACTTCCCTATTATATCCCTTGGAAATGGGCAGTCACACCAATTAGGCTGGAGGAAAGACAAATTGATTCCAGAGGAAAATAATAATAATAATAAATACTTGTTAGTAAATGCTTACTATGTGCCAAGTACTGTTCTAAATGCTGGGGTAGAAACAAGTTAATCAGGTTGGACATAGTTCCTGTCCCACATGAGCCTCATATTCTTAATCTTCATTTTACAGATGAGGTAACTGAGGCCTGGAGAAGTTATGTGACTTGCCCATGGCCACACAGCAGACATGTGGTGGAGTTAGGATTAGAACCAGGTCCTTCTGACTCCCAGGCCCATGCTCTATCCACTAAGTCATGCTGCCTCTCAAAGGAAAAGGATTGATCACCTAGAATTGAATGCAAATGCAGATGTTTAAGCCAATAGCTAACTTTGGGCCTTCACACTATCTCCTTGCTTATATATATATAATTGTATGTAATACATATGCATATACATATTAGAGAGTAAGGAAGTTCTGGGTAACATACTGTAATGATATTCAGAGTCATTCATTCATGTATTTGCTCTCTATCACCAAATGTGCCATAGACCTATCAGCTCAATGAGAGTGTCTAAGGCCCTTGGGAACCAGAAAAAGAAAAAAATCAAATCTCTGAACAGAGTAAAATTTTAACAAAAGCTGAAAATACAAGCCTTATAGTGAACTTTGTGCCTTGAGATTGGTATTGCTCACATCTGGCAGGAGGAAAGCAATGATGGCATGATAAACCTGGGGCTATAGGGACAGTATTACAGGAAAAAGGGATGGGCTTATGCATGTCTCCAAGTTGAATGCTTACAAAAGTCCCTGCTTTAAGGACATCAAGTACCCCGTTTGTATACATTCATTCAATTCAATCATATTTATTGAGTGCTTACTGTGTGCAGACCACTGTACTAAGCATAGACACCTACAATCAGAATCTATAAACAATGGGTATGTACAAAAGAACAACTCTCGATTTTAACAGTTTGCAAGTGAATTAAGGCCAAAAGATTTTTTTTTCCATATCACAAAAAAACTATTCTTTTTGCCTATTCTAGAAAGTTGTAATAGAAAAGTACCCCTCACCATCCCTCATTACATAACTTTTCAGAAAAAGTTACTTTGGTTTGTGGACTATATTACATTTGCTCCCAGAAGCCTAGCCTTATACGGGGATTGCCTTTCATTGGCTGACATCACACCAGAGGATAGAACTAAATGTGTTCAATGTTAGTTCCTGGAAAGCTGCCAAAATAGGTGTCCTGTTGGTGGGAGATTTCCTATGCCTTTGTGTTATCTGCCCAGAGCAGACTTTATAGCTCCCCACTGATTCCAATAATATAAGCCTCACTGGTAGGGCTTATCAACTTTTTATTTTGTTTTGCAAAACTCTTGGGAGACACAAATTAAGTGTACTGAACCCAAAGAACAGGGTGGTGGTTCCTTCAAGTCCTTCTAAGTGAGAGTAACAGTTCAAGAAATGACAACTAATGGGTGAATTCTCCTCAGGGTTGCAAATTAATAATTCAGGGATAGACACTGAGAAAAATGAATTTGTAGGTGTGTGTATTTCTCTGGTATGAAGGATGATTTTCCCTATTTACCCACACCACTATATTATTCAGCTGCTGGTCTTTCACCCAGAATTCAGGAAAACTGAAGAGTTAGTGGTATTGCCCCTTAAGAGTACTATAATTTTTTTTCCAATGCACATAATGAGCTACATTGTTTGTGAAGCTTATGTTGTCCATATTAATGAGACCAAATTTGGCCACCTTTTACAGAGGCTGTATGATAATAGTTGTACCTTCCAGCAAGACATTCAAAGTCACTTTTATTTCTTTACAGATTCTTGGTGCTGAGAGGTAGTAGCAAAAACCCGCACCAATATTCAAACCAGCTCATTTGTAAGCCCAAGAGTACACACACATACACTATTTCCTACTATAGTTCACAACAATGGTTTGTTTATAATTATTACAATGCAAATTGTTCTATTGAGTTTTAGTTTCCCTTATAAGGAGAGCGCTAAAAAACACAGGTCTTTCAGATGAATCCAAGTCAGATTCATTTTTCAGCCCAATTTTAAAAGCCTCTATCTAGCAATTAAATTTCATTTTTTTAAAAATGAGTGGTTTTCAAGAGTTAGTAGGATGGCTTTAAAATGTTCTCCAATATGAATCTTGGGACTCCACAGTTCCAACCTGGGAAAAATATTTTTTAACAATAAAAACACCCATGTGACAACAAACCTTCTCACTGAATGAGCCATTTTTCATTAAACTGGTTTTAAAAAAGGAATTCATAAAGCCATTAACTAATACCTTTAAACTGAGCTTCTAATTAAAGTCTATTAATTCTCCAGCTGAAATGAAATGGATCAAGCTAAACCATACTAATAAAACTGATTCAGTATTCAATTTTGTTTCCATAAGTAAGCTCAGTTACTGATCCCTTAGGTACTTAGACCTTGTACTGTGACAGTCATAGGCCAGGGAATCTTTGAAAAATTTCAAAACTTCAAAGTATTAGTGTGAGAAAAGTAAGCATAAAATCACGGAATTAAGAAGCTTATGACAGCAGGAAATGAGAAGGTAAAGGAAATCTAAAAATATTAGCAAAAAGGATGTTTGAATTGGTTCAGTGAAAATTTAGTTAGCAGATCTTTCAGCCCAAACAGGTAAATCACTTTAAAACTTCAGGGCTAGAGAGGGGGGGAAAAAATCCCATCAATTTTCCAAATATGCAAAATATTTAAATCATGGTAAACATAAAATAGTTCCAAAATATAAAAATAGTCTGTCCATTCATACAAAGAGTTTATGATTTCAAAAGAATCTTCATCCCATAAAGAGATGAAATACATTCTGGTGTCCTCAGTCTATAGGCTAGAGCTGATTAGGCACTGGAGGTGAACAGGACCCAGTACTGATTGACCAAATCACTCTCCAGCAAACTCTAAATAAAAAATAAAATAAACACCCTTTAAAAGCTTTGTCAATCCTAAGTATGTTTATATTTTAATCTAAAGCCAGGCATTGCTTTAGAACTGTACTAAAACACAATCCTGAGTATTTTTAATCATGCACACTGCTCATTTTAGGGAAAAAATTGAGGGATAATGAGTCCAAACCATCCTACCAGAAGAGATCAGAGCTGAACAGGGTAGACACTCCCTTTCCAATAAGATCAGAATTTGCCACCAAATTCTAACCCAAGTCACGCTAATAAAGGGGTTTGTTTAAACTACTGAAATCCTAGCGGGGCTTACATTCACAACCGCTTAGACTCCAAAGCATTTCTTTAGGGGTCTGAAATTCTCATCACGTATGAGAGTCTAGGTTCCTCTAGACTGTAAGCTAATTGTGGACAGAAATGTGTCTGTTTAGTGTTATATTGTACTCTCCCAAGCACTTTAATTACAGTGCTCTGCACACAGTAAGCACTCAATAAATACAATTGAATATGTTACACTGATAAAACCTTCTGCATAACAGTTTGACTCTATTGCACTATCTGCACACAGTAAGTGTTCAATAAGTACCACTGATTGATTGGTTCACAATTCATCTTACAGAACTGATACCAAACCAGCAAAAAGTAGTGATCACACTGAAATTAGACCAAATGGATATTTTTCAAGCTATTAAGTTTGAAAAGTATAAAAGCATTAAAACACTACTAGTTAAAGCCCTACAAAACTTGAATAAGTACCCAAAAATTATCTATCTTAATGTCTGTCTTTCCCTCTAGACTGTAAGCTCCTTTTTTAAAATAAAAATGGTATTTGTTAAGCACTTGCTATGTGCAAGCACTGTACTAAGCACTGGAGTAGATACAAGCAAATCAGGTTGGACACAGCCTATGTCCCACATGGGGCTCACAGTCCTAATCCCCATTTTACAGATGAGTTAACTGATGCACAAAAGTGAAGTGAGTTGTCCAAGATCACACAGCAGACAAGTGATGGAGCCAGGATTGGAACTCAGGTCCTCTGTCTGACTCTCAGGCCAGATCTCTATCCATTAGACCACACTGCTCCTTGTGGACAGGAACTGTGTCTATCAACCTAGTTACATAATACTCTTCCAAGCACTTAGTACAGTGCTTGGCACAGAGTAAGTGGTCAATAAATATGATTTATTTACTTATTATTGATTCATCAAATACCCCAACATATTTTCTTTCATTTATTTCATTTATCATTGGCTAAATGAGTTTGCTCATATGATATTAATTTATCTAGTAATCGTTTTTAAATTCTTCTTGATGGTCCAGGTAGAAAAATCTGGAAAAGTTAAGAACCCCCAATCTGGATGTTATTCTGATAATTCAGCTATGGAATAATATTTTGAGAACAATGGTAAATAACCAAACAGCATCAAAATAGTGTTGGTGATATAATTTTCATAATTTAAATGCAAATTCAAGGTTCTAAATATTAATGCAACTCATTCATCTTAATGCTTATTTCTTTTCATCTGTCTCCATTAAGGATAACCTTAATTTTGTCTAAGGCAGCATAGACTTGAACATACTGATGGTGGCTGCATCATGTCTATGTTCCCGGGGCCTGGGAGGTAGAGACCCTCTTGCCACTATTCAGGTTGAAAGTGGGAATGACATGAAATAATGATGGCATTTGTTAAGCGCTTACTATGTGCAAAGCACTGTTCTAAGCACTGGGGAGGATACAACATGATCAGGTTGTCCCACGTGGGGCTCACAGTCAATCCCCATTTTACAGATGAGGTAAATGAGGCTCAGAGAAGTTAAGTGACTTGCCCAAGGTCACACAGCAAACATGTGGCGGAGCCAGGATTCGAACCCATGACCTCTGACTCCAAAGCCCGGGCTCTTTCCACTGAGCCACGGATAAAATATTGTACAATTATGGCCTTAGCCTGAGCCATTAAAAATAGGTTGCCAAGTTAATTGCCTGAAGTTTTCGTAGAAAACAAACTGAGGGTGCATTACCACATAACAGTGCCCCATTGGGTTTTTTTCAAAAGTAGGGACAAGAACCATGGTCACGATGCCCACAGAACACACAAGAAAGCCTTTAACGTTTCCATCTGCTCCCACTCCCTGATCCAAACAACCCAGCAATGATGTCTGTGTGCTGCCTTACTCTTTATAACCACCTTCCTACAGCTCCACTCCTCCTGATCGCCCTGCCCTGCCCTCCCACCTTGTTTATCATCTCATGTTTTCACCACACGGTGGGGTCCCTTATCTGAAACCTGGGCTTCCAGAGCTCTAATTATATCGTATTTTTAAATGAAAAAATACGTAATACCAAGAGCCCAAATTCTAGAATTATTTGGACTGAAAACCAGCGTCCATCCACCAGAATTAAACCCCCATTTATATGGAGTCAGAACAGTAAGCTCTTTTTAATTCATTTGCAGTTCAGCCGGGCAGCGCTTGGACCACAGTGCGTTTTGGGTCGGGTCTCCGTGACATGCCCTTGGCTCCCAACAAAGATTCCAGCCTCGGTTTATCCGTTTCCCACCCATTAACTGTCACGGCCTAGCGCGCGCTTTGGGAAATAGGCTGGAAACGGCCGGTGGCCAAAGCAGGCCGTTTCCCTCTCCCTGCTCAGGATGGTTCTCACGCTCCTACTGAGAAGTAAGAGACACATTCCCTGAGGCAGACGGTGACGTTTCTGGAGTCAGTTCGCTCCAGAGAAACTACAATTTGTCAGCTACGCGCAACGTGTATATGCCCAGAACACCTAAAATACCTAAGCTAGTGGGAGCACTGGGTGGTTGGAATGTGTCCAAAGCAAGGGCCACCTTTATCTGCCAAGTGCAGAGCCGGGGAAATATTAGTAAATACGGAGGCTTCTGAGAATTTCAAAACATTAAAAATGTCACTCCTCTGACTTGGTCCACTAAGAGAGATAACACTCGTGCATTTGCTTTGAATTCATGGACACTCAAGTAATGAGCTTTAAAAAAATGCAATACTGAGAGTTCGGGTCTAGCCATGTCCCCCTGGTCTGCAGAGATCTCGCCACGCCTGGGTTATCTAGCCTCTTTTTGGTTTTTAACCGATATCCAAGTGAGGGTTTGTTTTTAGTTTTTTAGGTTTGTTTTTGGTTGTTTTTTTTTTTTTTAGTGGAGAAAAGGGGCATCTGAGGTCACTTCTAACAAATTGCTCCTGGTTGCCTGCGGGCAGAAAAAAATTGTAGGGCAGGGATCGCAAGTCACAGGAGTCCTCTAGACTGTAAACCCGTTGTGGGCAGGGATTGTCTCTCTTCATTGTTGTGTCATAGTTCCCAAGCGCACAGTAAGCGCTCAACACGGCTTAGTGGAAAGAGCCCGGGTTTGGGAGTCAGAGGTCTTGGTTTCTAACACCGACTCCGCCACTTATCAGATTTGTGACTTTGGGCAAGTCACTTCACTTCACTGGGCCTCAGTGACCTCATCTGGAAAATGGGGGTGAAGACTGTGAGCCCCGCGTGGGACAAACGGATTACCCTGTACCTACGCCAGCGCTTAGAACATTCCTTGGCACATAGTAAGCGCTTAAGGAATACCACGTTATTATTACTATTATCATTAATAAATACGATTGAATGAATGAATGAGAAGGGGAAAAGTTCCGGGACGGCTTCTCTCACTTGCTCCCGCTCCCCTCGCGGCCTCCCCCGGGTTTCTCCCGCCCTGGGGTCAATCAATCAATCAATCAATCGTATTTATTGAGCGCTTACTGTGTGCAGAGCACTGTACTAAGCGCTTGAGAAGTACAAGTTGGCAACATATAGAGACAGTCCGTACCCAACATCATCATCATCAATCGTATTTATTGAGCGCTTACTATGTGCAGAGCACTGTACTAAGCGCTTGGGAAGTACAAATTGGCAACATATAGAGACAGTCCCTACCCAACAGTGGGCTCACATTCTAGAAGGGGGAGACAGAGAACAAAACCAAACATGCTAACAAAATAAAATAAATAGAATCGATATGTACAAGTAAAATAAATAGAGTAATTAAAATGTACAAACATATATACAGGTGCTGTGGGGAAGGGAAGGAGGTAAGGGGGGGCGGGCAGACACCTGGGTTCTCACCCTCTCCCGGCCCCAATCCCAGCCCCACCTGAGCGATCCGCCGCGTCGTCGAACTCCACATTGAAGGCGTGTCCGTTGTTGACGATCCTCTTGCTGGTGGCGGGGTCGTAGCTAATGGTCAGGGCCTGCAGCGCAGGGTCGTAGCGGGCCGCAGCGCTGTGGATGTCCACGGGGGACTGGCGGGCTCCGTGGGCGATGGGGAAAACCTCGTGCCAGCGCTCGGGTCCTGCGGCCGGAGGGGCACAGCGGGGCGGGGCGGTCAGCGGCAGGACGGACGGACGGGCGACAGCTGCAGCCCGCTTCTCCCCACCTGTCCGGCCCGGGTAGGACCGGACAGGACCGGACCGCTTAGTACAGTGCTCTGCACACAGTAAGCGCTCACTAAATACAACTGAATGAATGACCGGACCGGACAGGGCCGGGCTGGACAGGACCGGACAGCTTACTACAGTGCTCTGCACACAGTAAGCGCTCAATAAATACGATTGATTGAATGAATGACCGGGCTGGACAGGACCAGACAGGACCGCTTAGTACAGTGCTCTGCACACAGTAAGCGCTCATCATCATCATCATCAATCGTATTTATTGAGCGCTTACTGTGTGCAGAGCACTGTACTAAGCGCTTGGGAAGTACAAATTGGCAACATATAGAGACAGTCCCTACCCAACAGTGGGCTCACAGTCTAAAAGGGGGAGACAGAGAACAAAACCAAACTTACTAACAAAATAAAATAAATAGAATAGATATGTACAAATAAAATAAATAAATAAATAAATAGAGTAATAAATACGTACAAACATATATACATATATACAGGTGCTGTGGGAAAGGGAAGGAGGTAAGATGGGGGGGATGGAGAGGGGGAGGAGGGGGAGAGGAAGGAAGGGGAGTTTCATTCATTCAATCATTCATTCATTAATTCAATCGTATTTATTGAGCGCTTACTGTGTGCAGAGCAGTGTACTAAGCGCTTGGGAAGTACAAGTTGGCAACATATCGAGACAGTCCCTACCCAACAGTGGGCTCACAGTCTAGAATGAATGACCGGGCTGGACAGAACCAGGCAGGACCGGACAGGACCGCTTAGTACAGTGCTCCGCACACAGTAAGCGTTCAATAAATACTATTGAATGAATGACCGGACTGGACTGGACAGGACCCGACCGGACTGCTTAGTACAGTGCTCTGCACACTGGAAGCGCTCAATATTGAATGAATGACCGGACTGGACAGGACCGGACAGGCCCTTCTGGGGCTGACCCTTCCCTCCGCGCCCTGGACCCAGCCGGCCCCGGAGTGACCTCCGGGAGGGAGGGAGGCCGCATCCCCTCTCCGGACCCGTCCATCCCCTCCGCCTCCCCCCGCTTGGCCGGACTGCAGCCATCCCCAAACTGAGCGGCCCAGTTGTTGGGGGCGGGCGGGGGCAGAGGTGGACGGGCCGCAGGTCTCCCGAGGACAGGGGGGAGGTGAGTCGGGTCTGCCCCTCTCGGCCTAGGGGGCGGCCAAACAGACCCACGGACAGACACGAGCGGACAGACGGACCGAGGGGGCGGACTCACCGTTGCCCGGGCTGTAGCCCCAGTGCTGGTGGGCCATGGCGCGGCGCGGCGAGGCGGTTGGTGCAGGACGCTGCCCGGGCCCGGCTCCCGCAGCCCCCGGCTTTTATAGCCCCCGACGGCCCCATGGCCCCGGCCCCGGGCGGGGGGGGGGGGACCAGGGAGGGGGGGTCACTGGCCGGACCGGAGGGGGCGGGGGCCGGGGGGGGGTGCAGCGGGAGGGTGTTCCCTACAGCCGGGGGCGGGGAAAACTCCCAACCGCTCCCCCCCCCCCCCCCGTCTCTCCTCCCCCATCCCTCCGTAATAATCATGATGGCATTTGCTAAGCCCTTACTATATGCAAAGCACCGCTCTGAGGGCTGGGAGGGGATACAAGGTCATCAGGTTGTCCCCCTTGGGGCTCGCAGTCTTCACCCCCATTTTCCAGACGAGGGAACTGAGGCTCGGGGAAGTGAAGTGACTCGCCCAAGGTCACACGGCAGACATGTGGGGAAGCCGGAATTAGAATCAATCAATCGTATTTATTGAGCGCTTACTGTGTGCAGAGCACTGTACTAAGCGCTTGGAAAGTACAAGTTGGCAACATATCAAGACAGTCCCTACCCATAACCTCTCACTCCCAAGGCCGGGCTCTTGCCACTGAGCCACGCTGCTTCTCCATCTCCTCCCCCCTCCCCCCGCGGAGTCCCCGCGCCCCCCCCCCCCATGATAATAATGGTGGTATTTGTTAAGCACCTACTATGTGCCAAGCACTGTTCTAAGCACCGGGGGAGATACAAGGTCATCAGGTTGTCCCCCGTGGGGCTCACGGTCTTCATCCCCATTTTCCAGACGAAGAAACTGCCCAGAGAACTGAAGTAACTTGCCCCAAGGTCACACGGCAGACAAGCGGAGAAGCAGCGTGGCTCAGTGGCAAGAGCAGGGGCTTTGGAGTCAGAGGTCATGGGGTCAAATCCCGGCTCTGCCAGTTGTCAGCTGTGTGACTTTGGGCAAGTCGCTTCACTTCTCTGGGCCTCAGTTCCCTCATCTGTAAAATGGGATGAAGACTGTTGAGCACCCCCCCCCCACCCCGTGGGACAATCTGATCACCTTGTAACCTCCCCAGCGCTTAGAACAGTGCTTTGCACATAGTAAGCGCTTAATAAATGCCATTATTATTATTATTATTATAAGCGGCGGAGGGGGGATTAGAACCCACGACCTGAGCCACGCTGCTTCTCTTCTCTGCAGACCACCTGCAGCCTGGTCTCCCCTCCCTCCAGCCCCTGGCCCCGAGAGCTCCCCCAACCCCCCATCTCCTCCCCATCCCCCCTCCCCCTCCTCCCCACCCCAAGCCCCGCCGACGGGGTGACCTTGGGCATAGGGCGACCTTGGGCGGAGGGCGGCGGGTCCTTGCCGCGGGCATCCTGCCCGCCCGGCGCCCGTGTTCGCGGAGGAGGAGCGCCCCCTGCCGGCCGGCCGGCCCCGCGGCCACAGGACCGGCCCGGACCCCGGAGTCCGGGGAGCCCGGGCCCCCCGCAGCCCGGCAGGTGGGCGGACACACACCGGCAGGGACAGAAAACACACAATTCCTTCCCTCTCCACCCGCGTACTACTGGCCTGGAGGTCACCGGGCCGGCGGGCAGGGAGGGAGGCAGGGATGGAGAGAGGCAGCGAGGAATGCAGGGATAGAGGGATGCAGGGATGGAGGGATGCAGGGATGCAGGGAGGCAGCGAGGGATGCAGGGCTAGAGGGATGCAGGGATGGAGGGATGCAGGGATGGAGGGATGCAGGGATGGAGGGAGGCAGCGAGGGATGCAGGGCTAGAGGGAGGCAGCGAGGGATGCAGGGATGGAGTCCTGCAAGGAGAAGAGCTGGCACGACTCCCTGCAATGGTGGAGAGCGGGGGAGGGGGTTTCCCCGAGGGGATCAGTGCGGCACCAATTGCCCAAGGGGAAAGGCGATTCTGAACCAAGCCGACTGGCGACGCCAGGTTTCGAATCGAATCTGAGCGGCCCGTCCAAAAAGCGGGCCAGGAACCTCATCTCTCCGTCAGGTGGAAAAATCAAACTGGGGGAAATGTGTGCTACGTAAAAGCACACTGACAGTGAAATTTGACAGCAAATTAAACACATAATTCTAGTAGTAGTGGTGGTGGTGGTGGTGGTGGTAGTAGTAGTAGTAGTTGTTGTAGTAGTAGTAGTAGTAGAGCAGCAGAATATTAGGAGTGCCTACTAGGTGCAGGAAGTGTCTAATTATGAAAAATAAGAATGCAAGTCTGAAAAACAAAAAACAGTGTAATCTAGATGTGATGCATAATTGATAATGCTACTGCTCAAACGTTTACCAAAATGAGCTTATTCTTGTCTTCATTTCCTCATGATAATAATAAATTATGAACAAATCACATTACTCATATTTGTTGTGTTTTCTTTTGTGTTCTAATGATCTGGACATTGGGAAGAGAGACAGAGAGAGAGAATGAAAGAGTGTGTGTGTGTGTGTGTGTGTGTGTGTGTGTGTATTTAGGCTTATTGCCAAGTGAAGCAGTAGAAAAACTGAGCTGAAAAGGGAGATACTTATTAGGCATCCTCTCAGATCTTCAGAATTCATGCCTGCACTCAAGACCATTACCCAGGAACAAGCTTTACATCACTTCACGATGCGGTGGAGTCCTAATTGAAATAGGGAAGCAAACACAGCAAAGTCAAAGAAAAGGAAAACCAATTTTGCTTTTACAAACATCAAGACTTTAAAAAAATTGTTTTAAAAGTGGAAAATCTCCAATTTCTGGACCATTTAGAAGAGGCTACTGCCAAGTCACCCATCCACTGGAAACTCCACAGGACTCGAGAGCAAACTCGTTTTTGTCCAATTGGGTGTGGGTGTATCCTTGACCTTTCTAACTAGGATTTTAATGGAGAAAAGAATAGGTCCCTCCTCCTGCTCCACGCCCTTACTTTCCAATAGTGGAGCACACTCCCAAGGGGGCCTTCTGGGGAAAGGTGGTCATTCTCAATGCCAGAAACAAGGAAACTTTCCTTCCCACTGTGACTGAGAAGGGATAGCCAGCCCCTTTGGAAATGGAAGTACAGGTTTCAAGCCTCTGAAATACCCACAGAGTATCCATGTTCTCCTAAGTGCCATCGGTGAAGGTTCAGAACTGCAAAAAGCACCAATCAATTGTATTTACTGAGTGCTTACTTTGGGTAGAGCACGGTATTAAGTGCCTGGGAGAGTACAATAGAACAGAGTTAGTAAACATATCCCCTGTCCCCAAGGAACTTGCAATCTAGAGGACTCTAGATGAGAAAGTGATGAGAAAGTATAACTGCAGGGAACATGTTATAGTATACTCTCCCAACCGCTTAGCACAGCATTCTGCACACAGAAGCACTCAATAAATACGATTGATTGATTGATTGATTGATAAATACAACTGATTGATTGATTGATTGAGTAAACTGGTGACAAGAATTGGTCATTCACACATACTCATGGCAAGGGTGAGGGTGCATGACAGGCTAAGAGAAATGGAACAGTAGCGTCTCACCAAATTTGTGTCTCGCATCCTCCAACACACTTTTTTTTAATGAAATCATTACTGAGCACCTATTGCATGCTCAGCACGATGCTTAGTGTTTGGGAGAGAGTACAATAGTTACATTTAATCCTTGTTCTCAATTAATTTTCAATGTAATATTGAAAAACCCACAAATAGCTGTTTTACTGTGACCATGCACATTATTTGCTTCAACTGCAGAGAGGTGAAATGTGAACTCAGTCTATACTTCACTCTGCTTCCCAGATTATTTTTCTATAGAAACACTCTGGGCATGTCACTCCCCTCCTCAAAAATTCCAGTGGTTGCCTATCGACCTTTGCATGAAGCAAAAAGGCCTCACTATCAGCTTCAAAGCTCTCCATCACCTCGCCCCCCTCCTACCTCACCTTCCTTCTCTCCTTCTCCAGCCCAGCCCCCACACTCCGCTCCTCTGCCGCTAACCTCCTCACTGTGCCTCATTCTCGCCTGTCCCGCCATCGACCTCTAGCCCAAGTCCTACCTCTGGCCTAGAATGCCCTTCCTCCTCGCATCTGTCAAACTAGCTCTCTTCCTCCCTTCAAAGCCCTACTGAGAGCTCACCTCCTCCAGGAGGCCTTCCAGACTGAGCATCCCCCTTTTCCTCTGCTCCTCCTCCCCTCCCCATCACCCCTACTCTCTCCCTCTGCTCTACCCCATTCCCCTCCCCACAACACCTGTGTATATTTGAATATATTTAGTACTCTATTTTATTAATGATGTGCATATAGCTATAATTCTATTTATCTATTTTGATGGTATTGAGACCTGTCTACTTGTTTTGTTGTCTGTCTCCCCCTTCTAGACTGTGAGGCTGTTGTTGGGTAGGGGCTGTCTCTATCTGTTGTCGAACTGTACTTTCCAAGCACTTAGTACAGTACTTTGCACAACAGAAAGTGCTCAATAAATTCGATTGAATGAATGAATGAATTGCATTTATTAGTAACAATTGTGGTATATGTTAAGAGTTTAGTATGTGCCAAACACCGTAGATACAAGATAGTAAAATGGGGATTAAGACTGTAATCCCCACGTGGGACAGGGACTGCATCCAACCTTATTAAAATGTATCTACCCCTGCACTTAGTACAGTGCCTGGCACATAGTAAGCGCTTAACAAATACCATATTATTCTTTTTATTAGTTGGGTCCCACAAGGGGTTCACACAGTCTAAGTAGGAGGGAGAGCAGGTATCGAATCCCCATTTTGCAGATGGGGAAACTGAGACACAGAGCAGTAACATGACTTGCCCAAGGTCACACAGCAGACAGTGGCAGAGCCAGGACCAAAGCCCAGGTGCTCTAAGTCCCAGACCTATGCTCTTTTCACTTGGCTTAACTGCTTTATTCAGTCATTCAATCGTATTTATTGAGCACTTACTGTGTGCAAAGCACTGTACTAAGCACTTAGGAGAGTACAATACAACAACAAAGAGATGCATTCCCTGACCACGAGTGCTTACCATTTGCAGGCCACTGTACTAAGCACTTGGGAGAGTACAATGCAACAGAATTGGTAAACACATTGCATAGCATTTGAATTGTGAATTTTCTAGATTATTTTTGCTGTCCAGAAGATGGTATAGAAGACCCTCAAATGCCACTATGGCATCAAAAAAAAATTAAATTAGGTCTATCATTATCCTACATGTACACTGAATTCTATTTATATCACTTTTCATGACTACGCAGAATGTTTGCATGGGTAGGGGTAATAGGGAGTTTGATAGAGGGATATGAAACCCATTCCCTTATTTTCCATTGAAATAATAGTTTGTAAATGTCATTCTGGGCACAAATCCTCTTGAGAATACTTCTACCAGCATTATAGAGAGATGACTGTATTTATTTCCAGCTAACTTTTTTAATGCAGAGTTGAAGGACAAGGGTGAGATTTCCAAGTCGAGAACCTGGGGCAACTCAGATGTAGATTGGAGAGACTGAATTTATGACATAGGACCTGCCTTGGAAGCTCTACAGACACCTAAATCTCTCCCTATATTTTAGTTCCAAATTCTTACAATTATTGAATTCCTTCCCCCAGACGAAACCTAGACCTGATTTTCACATTCTTAAGGCTTTTCTATTATGTGAAGTCACTACAGTATGTCAAATCCTAATGAATGAAAATTTCAATTGCATAATGAGCAAGATACTGGATCTCAACTGACTGAAAATGAACATAATGTTATCTGCAAGGTTAGAGGTCAAGAACAAGTGGGCAACGATGCTTCAAGGTCTAACAAAGCCACCTTCCACCATCAGTGAAATTTAGGTCCAGTGAAGACTAAAACTGAAGAAATGGATCTTACATCATTGCAGTTAGTGTCATGAAGAATGGAAAGCCTCCAGATCTGATGATGTTTAGGGCCAGTGTTAGGCAAGACCTGTACAGAATTCATTGATCCCAGGGAATAGTAATAATAATAATAATAATAATAATAATAATAATAATAATAATAATAATGACATTTGTTAAGTGCATACTATGTGCCAAGTACTGTTCTAAGCACTAGGGGAGATACAAGGTAATCAGGTTGTCCCACTTGGGGCTCACAGTCTTCAACCCCATTTTCCAGAGGAGGTAACTGAGGCACAGAGAAGTTAAGTGACTTGCCCAAAGTCTCACAGCTGACAAGTGGTGGAGCCGGGATTAGAACCCACGATCTCTGACTCCCAAGTCCAGGTTCTTTCCACTGAGCCACACTGCTTCTCAATAACAACAACAATAATGATAATAATGGTATTTTTAAGCATGAACTGTATGCCAAGCACTACAGTAAATGCCGGGGTAGTTAAAAGGTAAATCAAGTGAGTCGCAGTCCCTGCCTGTAGGGGGTGAACAGGTATTTAATCTCCATTTTAAAGAGGAGGAAACTGAGGCACAGAGAAGTGAAGCGACTTGCCCAAGATCACACTGCAGGTAAGTGGCAGAGCTGGGATTAGAATCCAGGTTCATCCATTTATTCATTCATTCAGTTGCATTTATTGAACACTTACTGTGTGCAGAGCACTGTACTAAGCACTTGGGAGAGTACAATACAACAATAAGCAGACACATTCCCTGCCCATAATGAGCTTTCAGTTTAGAGTCAGGTCCTCTGATTCCCAGACCCATGCTCTTCCCAAAACTTAAGCTATTCATTCAAGAGCTCCTTTATGCAAATATCTGTACTCTAGAGCCATGAACTGCACTTCCAGCTGCAAAACATTAGCAACTGCTTTTCAGAAGACAGCACAGCCTGCTATGTGACCTTGGGCAAGTCACTTAACTTTTCTGTGCAAAGCAGCATGGCTCAGTGGAAAGAGCCCAGGCTTTGGACTCAGAGGTCATGGGTTCAAATCCCTGCTCTGACAGTTGTCAGCTGTGTGACTTTGGGTAAGTCACTTAAATTCTCTGTGCCTCAGTTACCTTATGTATAAAATGGGGATGAAGACTGTGAGCCCCCCTGGGACAACCTGATCACCTTGTAACCCGCCCAGGGCCTAGAACAGTGCTTTGCACATACTAAGCACTTAATAAATGTCATGATGATGATGATTATTATTATTATTACTTTATCAGTAAAATGAGAATTAAAGCTGTGAACTCCCATGGGACATGGATTGGGCCCAACCCCGATTATCTCATGT